>NW_010232729.1:13327-20480 GCF_000690775.1 Eurypyga helias | reverse complement strand
TTTCTATTCACTCTCCTTTGGCTGGTTTTGTGCTATTTTGGACTGCTCTCTAAAAATCAATTCTTGATTTTACTGAAAGGAAGACTAAGCGTAACGCGCCTTTCCTTGAAAAGCCAGGAACAGTTGTGGTACTTCAAAAATACTAAAAATATCTACTTTCATGAAATATTAACTGTTTCACTACAAACCTAGTTTTTCACTAAATACACAATTCTCCTATTTCTGGAGTCTCTTGGGGAAAAGAAGTGGGTTCTCCCTTTGTTTCTGCAACTCTACAGTGTACAGAGGAACGGCTACAAGAAGGGGAGTGCAGAGAACAGCTTTGTTCTTTTCCTTGGCCTGTATCTCACGTGGGGAGTTGCTTCAACTTCTGCAGTTGCGCTACTGCTGGTCGCACTCCCAGCAGTCAGCTGAGCGTGCAGCAGGACAACCCACCTCCAGCACATTCCTTCTACCTTCGTGGAGACTAACTAGGCATGAGGAAAACACACATCCACACTCTTTATACCATTGCTAATCATATTATGCAGGAACACCACGTGGTTTCCACGTTCTTCCAATTTGCAAAAGGCCACAGGAAAGGGTCATGGCACCTTCCGTGAGAATCCAGACTCGGCGTGTAACAGTGCGACCTTCCACCAGACCGTCAGTGTTGAGGCAGCGTAGAAAACAGTGGCTGAAGAGTGTGTAATACTGACCACACCAGCTCTACGAGAGGGCTCTGCTCCTGCAGAGCCAGGCATGTGCAGTCCCTGGATATGCTGTGAGCAAAAGGCTTACTTCACAGGGCGTTCGGAACGGGCAAGTCCTACGATCGAGCTAGTTTGGATTCATGAGCTTTCAGTGTGCCAACAGCATCTTTCACTGCGTGGTAGATAATGTTCTTCACCTGCAACAGGAAACAACAGTCAGTGAGAAAGTCTCGCACCCCGTGCAGTCCACGGACAGTGGCTGGTGAGTATGCGTCAGGTACGTACTGTCACTGCTTCGGGCTATCAAGGGCACAGATGACACAGTTCAGACACCTACACTGATGTACCAACTCCTGATCACCCAGCAACACAGGTTTCCTTATGGCAAGATACAGTCTCTCTCTTTGGTGAGAGCCAGGAGGAACTACGCACAAAGTCATGCTCGTGAGTTCATTTTGAAGTCCCAGTGACCGAAGTCACTTACAGATTCACATGAATCAAACCCGAAGTGAGCAAGAAAGTCACACGGTTTAACCCTGTGTAAATTAAGACGATGCAACAAATCATCCTGTTGTCATATGGAGAAATTCTTCCAATCTGTGCGTCGTCCAGAAAGCCAAGCAAGATCAGAGGTCAGAAATCCTGTGCTACTCACAGCAACCCGTCCCACGCTCTGCTATTTAACAGTCAAAGCTCCACCTTGTTCCTAATCCTTCTAAGTTAATTGGAATTGGGTTTCTAGGTCCTGAGCAGTTTCATCTTTAGGTGAGCAGCTTAAGCGCACTCGCTCCACCAACTGCCGAGCACCGCCTCCTCCTGATGCGCGCGTGATCTCCGTCTGCGTATCACCCACGAGACCGTCCCCTGTGTATTTTTCAATAGGCACTAAAATACGTGTTTATAATGATAATGTACAAATGTACAGGGAAAGCGACAAAGAGGGACAGTGCCGTTTGGCGGGGCAGCACCAACACCACTGAGTTCCTTCCCGCAGGGCACCCAGTTCCACGTCGGAGCAGGTACTTTTGGCATTAAGCACTGCCCGTTTGCAGAAACCCTTCCCCGTCCGCACGGCTCCAGCTGAACTAAAATACGTGTTTATAATGATAATGTACAAATGTACAGGGAAAGCGACAAAGAGGGACAGTGCCGTTTGGCGGGGCAGCACCAACACCACTGAGTTCCTTCCCGCAGGGCACCCAGTTCCACGTCGGAGCAGGTACTTTTGGCATTAAGCACTGCCCGTTTGCAGAAACCCTTCCCCGTCCGCACGGCTCCAGCTGAAGAGGCAGAGTCTCAGACTCCCGGCATGGCAGGCTTTGGAGATCACCCAGCCCAACCCCCCTGCCCAAGCAGGGTCGCCCAGAGCAGGTGGGACAGGAACGGACCCAGGCAGGTTCGGAATATCTCCAGAGACAGAGACTCCCCACCCTCCCTGGGCAGCCCGTTCCAGGGCTCGGGCACCCGAAAAGCAAAGCAGCTTTTCCTCCTCTTGACATGGAATTTCCTGTGTTCCGGGTTGTGCCCAGTGCCCCTTGTCCTGTTGCTGGGCACCACTGAAAAGCACCTGGCCCCCTCCCCTTGACACCCCCCTTTAGGTATTGATAAGCACTGACAAGGTCCCCTCTCCGCCTTCTCCAGGCCAAACAGCCCCGGCTCTCTCTGCCTTTCCTCCTAGGAGCAGTGCTCCACTCCCCAGCTCACCCTCACAGCCCTCTGCCGGACTCTGTCCCATAGCTCCCCATCTTCCCTGAACCGGGGAGCCCAGAATGGGACACACTACTCCAGTCACGTTTCTTCAAAGGAAAACACATCTAATTCTCCTGTTTGGGACTCACTTAGAATCACAGAATCATTTAGGTTGGAAAAGACCTTTAAGATCAAGTCCAACTGTAAGCCCAGCCCTGCCAAGTCATCTATCTGGACTTGTGCAGAGCATCTGACACCAGCCCACGCGACATCCTCGTCTCTAAACTGGGCATGGATTTGACGCGTGGACCACTCGGTGGGTAAGGAACTGTCTAAGTGGGACTGGGTTTTGCCGCGTGGACCACTCGGTGGGTAAGGAACTGGCTGGATGGTCACGCTCAACGGCTCCGTGTCCGAGTGGAGAGAACACCGAGCGGCGTTCCTCAGGGGTCGGGACTGGGACCGGCGCTGTTCAACATCTCTGTCAGTGATGTGGACGGTGGGATTGAGGGCACCCTCAGCAAGGGGGCTGGAGCACCTCTCCTGTGGGGACAGGCTGAGGGCGCTGGGTTGTTCAGCCTGGAGAACACACGGCTCTGGGGAGCCATTATGGCATCCCATTCAGCACTTAAAGGAAGGGACAAACCCTTTAGCAGGGCCTGTGGTGATAGGACAAGGGGTGATGGTTTTAAACTATGAGAGGGCAGACTCAGACTGGATCTAAGGAAGGAATTCTTCCCACAGAGGGTGGGGAGCACTGGGACAGATTGCCCAGAGAAGCTGGGGATGCCCCATCCCTGGGAGTGTCCAAGGCCAGGCTGGATGAGGCTTGGAGCAACCTGGGCTATGGAAGGTGTCCCTGCCCATGGCAAGAGGTGGAACTGGGGTGGCTTTACGGTCCCTCCCAACTCAAACCAGCCTGTGATTCCATTAGTCCACTCCTGAACCACATCCCTGATTTAAATAAGCAAACCTTCACTTGCAGAGAAATTTTCCTTTAGCCAATAAAGAAACAAATACAAGTGTTCTTGGTCAAATGAATCTCTTCCAAATAAAGCACTTTTTTCCTTCTCATTCTTTTTTTTCCTGCTATGCTTCACCGTAATCCTGGATTCAGCTATTTAAAAAAAAACTTAACTTATCCTGCCACATGTGCTAGTGGGAAAATTCTCTGGGCAACCATATCCCCTGACTCTGTTCTGGTCATGTAACCCTGCAGGCACCGGCGCTTTGGTTCTTTTAAAACATTTACCCAAGGAGAACCTCCGAAGCTGGGGGAAGTTGTTATCTTTTTCTTAAATCATTACCCACACATTTCTGGTGTTGACCAGAGCTGGCAAAACACAGGGTATATTTAGTGATTACTGTCATAAAATCTGACCTGAAGCTTATCCTCATGGTTTGTGTGAGTGTTGGAGAGGTGCCTGAACTCCTGCGTCAGACGGAAGCAGTGCTTCACATGCTCTGGAGATACAAAATCTTCTGCCACTTTGATGCAGCTGTACAAATTATGGACCTAAAGAACCCCAAGTGGGAGATACATCAGGATGGAGTGAGCCACACAAACCCCCCAAAACCCCAACCCCCCCCCTCCCCGATGTTGGGGTCTTCCCCATTCACTTATCAGGGACAGGAACTGGAGCCCATTTCATCTCACACAGACTCAAACCGTGTCAAACCAGAACAGCACACGACATCTCACGCGCTCCCCATCCTCCTGCAGGCACCAGAGTTCCCTAAGGCACGTTCTCTGCTGTTCTCCACACGTTTTTGGAATTCTGTTCCCCTGGCAGAAGTTCCACTACACAAAAATGTTGCCCCACCACTCACCCTATTGTTTTTGAATTCCCTCCCAGCACTGTTCACATCACTTGGGTGTTCACGTGATTTTTACTACAGCCATGCCCAAGATCCGACTCGGCTCCCGCGAGAGCTGCGTGCGCAGGAGGAACCGAAGTCTGTTAACATGCACTAGCAGTTCCTGTGGAGTCGCAGTTCTGCTGTGCCTCACATTCCCCTCTAGCTGTCAGCACGGGCCCGAGGCAGGATACTTGCCTGATGGGGGGCACCTGCAGGAATGAACACCGCATCGCCGAGGAACTGCACTATTGCCCAGCCTTGCACACCATACTCATCATAGAGACGCTTGCGTAAGGTCTGGTCCAAGTACCAGCTTTGGTCGTGAATGGGGTCGTGATCCGGGGGATTCTCCTGGCCTTGCTCTTCTCCAACCTACGGCCAAGATATGGGGTGGGGGGGAAACCATGACATAGCACCTTGATATTGCCGGCTCACAGAAAGCTCTGGATCAAAACCCAAACTATTTCAAGGTAGGCCATTACTGTCATTAAGCTCATTTAGGTCTTAAGTAGTGACTTGCACATGAGTATGAAGATTCTAGACCAGGCTGAAAACCTGGGAGCATAACAACAGCCCCCGTGCTCCGGGAGAGCGTCAGAGTACGCAGGCGCTCGGGCCAGCGGGGCGCATCGTTCAGCCGCTGCCAGCAGGCCGGTGCTGCAGCTCCGTAACCGACGTACCTTCCGGAGAAGCTCCCGTATCTTTTCAGCATCTTTGGCAGCGTAGATGTGCCACAACGCTCCAGGTTTCTCCCTTCCTTCGTGGATGCGCTGCTTTGTTACGTCGTCGGCATCTCCCTCGTCGATTGTTTTCAGAACCTCTGAAAGGGAAAGCCACACGGAGCGATGCGATTACAGAGCTGCTGATTTTTGACATAGCAGAGGAAGGAGCACTTTGGGCTGCTAAATCCAGACATGCTGGAACTGTAGCTGCTGCATCACACAGGGCCCTTTCTAAGGGCATCGAGCTTCGACTTAACAGAATTCAGGAAACAGGTCAATTGGCAGCTAATCACTTTGCTCAGTCAGGAACTGAAACTGAACCAACTGCAGTGACTCAAATACAACAAGAAGAAAGTAACTCATCACCCTTCCTCCTTTCTTCAGAGAGATTTCTCATTTCCAGCTGCTTCCACAGCTGGGAACCAGCGAAGTGTTACGGCACTTCCGAATACCTGCTGCAGATGCAGCCAACTGGCTTGTATATTCGGGTTCTATCCCATAGGTATGACAAGTTTAAACAATAAAAGGTACAGTCCTCCTCCTCCCACACACAACTGATTTGTAAGGGACAGAAAACAGCTCTCCTCAAGCATTACCATCATCGTGGGTCCCTTCCCCAATGGGAATCCCAACATACACCATGACATTAACAGCATCGGACACATCCAAGTGCAGGTTTGTGGTACCAACTCGTCTGTCTTCTGCAGTAATTAAGCCTGTAATAGAGTGTAAAATAAAATCAAATTCTATTTAAGCTCTTCTAGAAATAACCTGCCTGAAAGGTCTTTCTAGAACGCTAACTCACACAGCAATGCGAGCAGAAGCTGATGTAAAAGGACGGCCGAAGCAGTTACTTTCATGTGTGGCATAAGGAAAAAGTTTACCGGTAACTAGTATTTTTTATTTTACAGGAATTGTAAATCCGCACCTGGCAGAGAGTGGACTCGCAGAGGAATGGATCGCAGGACCAATGAAGAAGAATGACCGTGTGCTCTAGGCTAAGCACAGAGTTTTGATCCAAGCCACAGCCTCGCGCACGCCCCAAGTGTAATGAAGAGTCACCAAAATGACCACCTGCAGAATTGTTCTCACATACCGTAGGCGTTGTACATCTTGGGACCCAAGTCAGGACGGACAAAGTAGCTTGGCAGCCTAGAAGCCAAATTCAGTCTGCCATCCCTCTTGGTATATTCAGGAAGAGGAAGATTTTCCATCAAGTCCTCAAACCTAGAGAGCAAGACAAGAAGAAAGGCACGTTTCCCTCCCGCAGTGCCCACAGCAGTCCTGCAGGCACTGACACTACGGTCTGCTTACCTCGTAGGCATCATATCCCTGAAGTCCTCCCCCGGGGGCCAGTCCTTTAACTTCAGTACCATGGGCTGACCATCCTCCGACCTGAGCCGTTCTGCAAGGCACAAACCATTTCTCCATGCAATGCCTTCTTACCACAGCCCACTTGTTCAAACCTCCTCTCAACTCTGTCGCTTCTACTAAGGGCTCCTACATCGCGCAGCAAAACAGACCCCGATTTTCCTTTGGGTTTCCAAGCGCTATTGCGGAACGACTAAACAAGGGTTTAACAACTATGTACCTATCGTTCCCTACAGCAGACGTTTGCCAGATCTTGCACAGCTGTTAGGTTTTTAGAACAGCTTTTATTCCGCTTCAAAACTCCAAGCCTTCCTAGAGCACTCTGCCTTCCTGCTTCCATCCAGGTCTGAGAGGTCTGTCTTTCATTTCAAGAGGTCTGACCTTCTCTAAAACTGAAGTCATTGGTTCACGCTCTGAAATCCGCCCCGACTCGTATAAAGCAAGGAGCCATGGTACCCCATATGCTCTAAACAGCTAGATGGCAAGTGGTTCCTGAGGAAGACAGCCTTTAGGGTTGGCTTTTGATTCTTCTTTGCTGGAGGCACTCCAATTAGCAGGGTGCTGAATTCCCACACGCGTTCTTCACGTCAGGAGTCGTACGCAAGTCCTGCCCGGTAACAGAGAGAGCGGGAGCCCAGAACGGTGACATCACGTACCCAAAGGTGGATGCCTACGACAGCCCCGAGCACACCAACCGCTGCTGCGCCGCAGATGTCACCATGGCTAAGAGAGTATCTTGCAGGGAGGGGTACGTGCGGCAGCGCAGAAGACTCGGCATTAACATTTAGAGAGAAACAGAGTTCACTGTTCTACCAGATC
>NW_010232729.1:0-13296 GCF_000690775.1 Eurypyga helias | reverse complement strand
CCCTACACGAAGCCGCCAGCTGGCAAACGGGACGTACTGCAGTCTAACACGCTGGCATCCTCTTTTCCCCGGAAAGCAACACCCGTCACCACTTCCTACCTTGCCAAGGCTTGTCAGCCAAACAGTAACAAACTGCTCCGGCCCAGATCTGGCAGAGCTGCTGGCAGCACCAAGAAAAAGGGTATCTTAGAACCTAGGGCTCGGAGACCTGTGAATCACATCCGTGTTACACACCAACAGGCTACGGAAGACGGACATGGTTCGCAATATCAAACACATTTATGGAAATGAAAAGGAATTAAGAATTGCAGATATGTAAACCAAAGTGACTGATTTGAAGAAAACAAATTTTATAGAGGCAAGTGAACTGAAAAGTTCAAGGACTTGGATTTAAAGATGTTTCAGAACTTCCCATATTCAAGATTTTGAACTCATCAAGGACCTTCATTCCAAACAAGAAACTTGTAGGAAGGTATTCAGAAAGGAGAGAGTGAAGAGCTACCTGGAAGAAAACATACGGATCTGACAAATTACACAAAACTGGACAAAACCTAGAAAAATTCTGGTCAGGAAAGAAAAGCAGGGCCTACGAGGGATGAGAGCAGAGAGTGAGACCTGCCAGAGTCCACATACAACTCAAAGATATTAAAAGGAAACAGCACAAGATCAAAGTTAACTAAAATAAAGTATCAGATGGGAAAATTAAGGGATTATCTCAGGATCAGCTCCCAGTTCAGTGGCTGTTCTACATCTCTTCAATAACTTCAGGGGGGAGGTGTAGATGACAGCCACACAGTTGAGAAATCTAAAATTCATGCAACGCAGAGAAGTCAGGCTCATCACACAATCTGCAAACAGGAGTTGGTGTATGAACTCTCTGGGCTAGAAGCAAACGATGCTCTTCTAACCTGGGGATGGCACATCGCTGAAAACCACTGAACAAAATGGATCTAAAAGAAAGCAGCAGAAGCGCTCGGGATTTCCAACCGGCATCACTAACGTTGCTCACATCAAGTGTGGCAAAGGCAGCAGCTGATTTTGCCGAAAGCACAAATACAAACGACGTTTCTCAGAGATCACGCGGCCCGTACAAATTCCCTGTTCCACAAATTACCCCAGCACAGAAGTTGAGAGTGCAGTTTCCCTGCTACCGCTGGTACACGGGAAGACCACACCATGACATCCCTCTAGGCCCTTTACTGCTGAACAACAACAGCAACAGTACAGAATCCAAGGCTGTACTTGGAACCACATAAACACAAGGCAGAAGCTGGGAGCTCTTTGACTGGAAAAGGACTAGGGAAGGGAATACTGTTGGCCTACAAACCCATCTTTCGGCTCGCTGTTGAACAAACGCTGCGTTAGGTCACCCCACGGCCCAGAGTCTCTGCTACACGCACCAGCAGCAAGTACCGAAAACGTTTCGCACGCCACGCTGAAACCAGCAACGCTGCAACACGCCGTGACAGCTCCAATGCCGGTGGATGCGAGCCCGCTCCCATCCGGGCGGGTGCCACCTCAATCGAGCGCTCTGCTTCTCCGAACCTCGTTAGATGGCTAGCTACACCCCCAGGAATCTTCACCCTTCGCTTCCGCCTCCCCACTGGAGGTTTTCCTGACGAAGAGCTCAAGCACCAGGTAGCGCGTTACCACAGGAGGTAAGCGCAGCGGTGCTACGCGAAATGCAAACGTGCATTTGTACTCGCAGATGATCCACTATAAGACTAATGAGCAATGTCAAGTTTACTCAGTTGAGTTTCAGCACCCCGAGCCTCAGCCTGGTTTAGCTCTGAAGATTCCCGTTCGCCTCCCAGGAAGCGCTGGCCCGGAAGGAGTAAGGGGGAGCCGAAGCACTGCCTGTCTCAGCAACAGTCGCTGGCGGTTTCCCTGGGACAGTTCAGAGAACAGCACTTCCCCACGCAAGGGATCAGCTTTTGGCACCCGAGAGTAAATCATGCCCCCACACCATAGTATGGACGAGGTTTTCTTGGCCAGCCCTGCCCTAATCTTCACCCAAGTATTTTCTGGGGTGTGCTACAACTGGGGTGCCACGGCGTCTTCGGAGGAGCCCGACTGCCTCTCGGACCCTTTTCAATTATATTTTATCTGTTGAGGAAGTAGGTGGAAAAGGAAGAGTTGAAGGTAGCAAGACAGACTGCTCAGTTAAACTATTCAGCCAGAGGTATTACTTACTAGATATTATCTCAAAGCCATCCCAGAAGTCACGCACTTTCACGTCTGAAATTATGGCACAGTTCCTGCAGTTCACCAAATCTACATCTTGATCTCCAAATTCCAGGCTGAAAGCTTCTGGTTTCCAAAGCTCTGACTTCAACTTCTTATGGACACCAGATACCAGCACGGGCTGAGAATACAAAGATGAATGCTTACTCCACCGTAACCAAATTTCTTACACATGCAGCCACACGTTACGAGCTGAGATCCTGGCTACCGTCACACAACAGCCACCACCAATCTATTTTCACCCACGTCTGGCTTTTGTGCATCAAATAACCAGAGGCAACGCAAACTTCCGTTCCAGGTCACGTGCTGCTGCCTCGGACGCGCTGCGGTCTCGCGCTCGCTAAGCGTACGAGCTCTGTGCGGTGCTGGCAGCGGGGCGGCTCCGAGATGCGGTTGGGAGCTGCCCCATGCTGGACACCGATGGCTCCACCCGGCTCCAACAGACCCATCGCTGCCCAGAGTGACACCGGTGGCACCTCTGTGACAATAAGAAAGGGGAAAAAATGCTTTGCAGCTGTGGGGAGGGGGGGAAGGAGGTGAGAGGAACCACTCTGCATCACCAGAGTCAGTGAAGGAGGGGGAGGAGGTGCTCCAGAGGTTCCTTGCAGCCTGTGGAAGAGACCGTGGTGAAAGCAGCTGGTCCCCTGGACCACGTGGAGCTGAGGGAGATGCCCTGAAGGAAGCTGCCGCCCCCGGAGAGCCCACGCTGGAGCAGGCTCCTGGCCGGAGCTGCGGCCCGTTGGGGACCCACACCGGAGCAGCCTATTCCTGAGGGACTGCAGCCCACGGAGAGGGCCCGCACCGGAGTGGTTTGTGCGGGATGGAATCCTGCGGGAGGGACTCCACGCCGGAGCAGGGGAAAAGCGTGAGGAGGAAGGAGCAGCAGAGACGAAGCGTTATGGACTGCCTGCAACCCCCATTATTCCTGATCCCCCCTGTGCCACTCCGTGGGATGAGGAGTTCAAAGAGTCGGGGATGAAGGAGTAAGGGTGAGCCTTTAGGAAGAAGGATGGATGGGGATAAGGTGTTTTTAGCTTTGTCTTTGTTCCCCACCATCCTACTCTGTTTTTCATTCGCAACAAGTTAAATTACTTTTTCACAAGTTGAACCTTTTTGCCCGTGACAGCAACGGCCCAGGGATCTCCCTGTCCTTACCGCGACCCACAAACCTGGCCGTCCGATTGTCTCCCTCTGGTTGAGGGGAGGGAGTGCGAGTGACCGGGCGGGGGTCTGGCAGCCAGTCAAGGTCAACCCACCCCTGGAATTACAGTGCATCCCACCACCTCTCCTTTTTTTTTAAGCACAAATGCAACTACCACTAGAAGCAGCATTTGCAGCAAAGCTGCTCAGATGAATCTTCATCTGCCGACAGGAATTTGTCAACTATTTCACTCCTTTACGTACAGTCGCGGGTCACAATTCCTTTCCGAGTACAAAACCAAGTAGCAGCCAAGTGGCTGTTCGCCTGCAGAAGGGGTTTTAAGATGCTCGGGCTCACCATGCGCGTACATCCCACACCAAGAGGCGAGCGGCCTCTCCCCACCAACGCTCACGGCATTTGCTAAACTACGCACTGGGAAAACTACACCAGAGACCCCTCCCAACACCGGCAAGACCTCGGCGCCTCCTCTCACGCTGCAGCCTCCCGGGGCCGTCACAAGGCTGGGGAGGAAAGGAGAAGAGGGGATGAACCTGCACACGGCCCATCCCACCCAAGAGCCGCAGGTCCCCGTGTTCCGAGTTCACTCGCCCACGCGGGTCGAGCCAAGGCAAAGCCGCTGCCCGCGCAGGAACAGCGACGCGAAGGTGAACCTCCAGCCCTCGCACAGCGCTCAGTACGGCCCCAGGAGCAGATGCCCCTGCACGTTCCGGAGGTGTCAGCACGGCAGGCGTGCCTTGCTGAAACCCCTCCCGGTGAGCAACCGCTGCTGTGCCGCACTGCCCCTGGCAGGAGCGCACCTGTTCCATGCCCCGAGCGAGGACGATTCATTCAGAAATGGAGGAAAAACCCCAACTTCGTGGAGAACAGCAACGGCCTCAGGTTTCAAATACAACCCAACGTAGCCCTGAAGTCCTAGAAGCAAAGAGACCTCAACTCTCCAACAGTGATGTTTAAGAAAACTAAAAGGGACTGTTCCTTCACAAAAAAGGCAAAGATGACCCCCCCGACACATCTCGGTTGGAAAGGAGCACCCTCACACCGAAACTAGTGTTTTCCTGTGTTCAGGTTGGACTTCCTGGTTTTTAACTGGTGCCCATCACCTCCTGTCCTGTCACTGGGCACTGACAAGAGTCCGTCTCCCTCCTCCTCATTCCCTCTCATCAGGCATTTACACACGGTAAGATCTCCTCCCCACCCTCTTCTCCGGGCCACACAGTCCCAGCTCTCGCAGCGTCTCTTCACATACAGATGCCCCAGTTCCTCAACTCCCTTTGTGGCACTTTGCTGGATTTGCTCTAGCAAGTCCCTCTCTGCCTTCTCCTGGGGGGCCCAGCACTGGACACTACTCCAGCCGGTGCTGGGTAAGGGGGCAGGATCCCCTCCCTCGACCTGCTGACAGTGCTCTTCCCTAACGCAGCCCAGGATGCTGCTGCCCTTCTTTGTCACAAGGATGCTTTCTTGGCTCGCAGTCACCTCCTTGTCCACTGGGACCCCAAGGTCCTTCCAGGAAAAGCTACTTTCCAGCCAGCTGCCCCTCCACACATACTACATGGTGTTAGTCCTCCTGAAGTGCAGGACTCCACATTTTCCCGTCACACAATTCCTCTCGGTCCGGGTTGCCCTGAACAGCAGGACAACCGTCTGGTGCGTCAGCCATTCCTCCTGGTTTTGTATCGCCTGTGACCTTGCTGAGGGTGTAGGAGGTCTGGCCCATCTCGGCCGTGAATGAGGGTGTTCAACAGTCACCGGCCCAGTGCTGGTCCCCAAGGGTGCACCAGCGCCTGGCCTCCAGCTGGGCTTCGTGCTAGTCATCACAACCCTCTGGCATCCCAGTCGGTTTGGATTCCACCACACCGTCACGTACCCAGTCCGTACTCCATCGGTTCAGTGACGTCCTGAAACTCCCAAAAGCCTTACTCTAGAGAAGGCAAAAACCATGCCCAGTCCCAGTCGCCTCCTCACAGAAGGCAATCAGGCAGGTGAAGCATGACCCAACCTGCATTCCCGAGCCCCTCTTCTTGTCAGAACCACATCCCTCGGGAATCTTCCAAGTAGAGATCTTAAAAAGTGAGTCTGCTCTCCTGAAGCCCAGGCTTGTGATCCTGCCTTTTTGCTTTGCTCCCTGCTCTCAGGCCTTGAGCCGAACCCCACTAGGAGACAGTCACTGCAGTCAAAGCTGCCCTCACCTTCACCTCAACACCCTGCACAAGCGTGAGGCCCAGCAGAGCCCTTCCCCAGCCGGCTCCCTGGTTGGCAGCACCAGGACAGCATCGTCGTGCACCAGGCGCGCTGCCAGCCTGACGCTGTTCCTCCAGCAGATGCCAGGGTGGCCCCAGGAGACGTGAACATGGGGCTTCCTCCTCTGGGTTGCAGAAGGCCTGATCCCTTCTCGGGCAGGTGGGCTGTAGCAGATACTCGCCCCAAACTCGCTCACGTTAGCCTCCTTGCTAGCCCTGGTCATTGAGCTCTCCAACAGCTCATCACCCGTTCCCGCGCAGTTCTGTGCATTCCAGCTGCTCCCCCAGACAAACAGCAATGCTCCCTCCGCCCCTTCCCGGCCTGTCCTTCCGGAGCAGCCTCTGCCCTTGCCAGACTACAGCCGCTTGAGCTACCCCACCACTCCTCTGTCATACCAAGGAGACTGTGGCTGTGCCACTGCACACCAGTTCCTCCCGTTTGTTCCGTGGGCTGCATGGAGTAGCATGCAGGCACTCCGGAAAGGCAGCCAGTCATGCTCATTTCCCAGGAATGCTATGAGAGCTCTCCTTACAGCGCTGTGACACACAAAGCTCCTTACTCACGTGCACATGCTTGAGGTGGACATCTTTCATCCCTGTTCTCTTGGGTGCAAGATTTCTCCTGTTCACAACACCCCACACTGATTGCCTGCCAACCCGGTTGGCTAATTCCTTTCTTGACCACTGGTAAGACTCCACCTCCCCTGTCGTTCCTGCCTGACCAGCCCGTTGGTACTTAGATGGATCCCATCCCTTCCACGCAGCCCTCAATCCTCAAAGAGCTTTCCATGATGTTACAACCCAAAACTCTGTTGTCAAAACCACTGTGCAAACAGTGATAGACGTGCAGAATCGGTGCATCCCCCCACCCCTCCCCGGCCGGGTTAAGGAAACCACTCAGGCTCCATGGCCCTGACCCGTGCTCCCCGAGCTGTACAGTCACTCTCCACACTGCCCAGGTCTCCCCGCTGGCACTGTTCGTGGCAATATGCAAAGGCAGCAGAGGGTACGTGAGGGATGGACAAGCTTTGGCAGCCTCCCCACTACATCCCAAATGCGAGGCCCTGACAAGCAGCAAACCTCCCCGAGATGACAGAGCAGACACACTGATGCCAAGCCGTGCTCCCCGAGCTGTACAGTCACTCTCCACACTGCCCAGGTCTCCCCGCTGGCACTGTTCGTGGCAATATGCAAAGGCAGCAGAGGGTACGTGAGGGATGGACAAGCTTTGGCAGCCTCCCCACTACATCCCAAATGCGAGGCCCTGACAAGCAGCAAACCTCCCCGAGATGACAGAGCAGACACACTGATGCCAAGTTTAAATACATTCCCTGATCCCAGTGAATTGCAACATTAAGGCAAAGGAAAGGTTTTCATTGTACTCTACAAAAACCTCGGGGTCATGGACGAGGAGTAAAATGAGAGTACCCTTCACAGGATGGGTGGACACTGCTGCCAGGCAGACTGGAAGCTGACGGATAAACTAGTCTTCAGCCCAGGAAAATTATGCCAAGTTTTGATCCCTGCTGTATTCACCTGACCACATGAACATGATGGGTGAAAAAGACTCTCCGCAGCCTTGCGGAACCCATTACTGAGCAGAGAATTTCCCATGGAGGAAAGAAAAGGCGCTCTCCAGTGAAGAGCACAGCTAGGGCTGCAAGATAAACGGACAGCGGACTTGGTTGACAGACATGTCCTGCCAGACCTGCTCTCAGACTATGGGGAGAAAACAAGGAAAAGCCTCCAACACCACCCCAAATCTGCAGTATCTCGGAAAGAGAAAGCCTAGCATGCAAACTCAGGAAATAGCAGGGTGCTATAGGATGAGAATCCTGACGGTGTCCCCAGACGAGCACAACCATGTTCAGGAGAGTAAAATGCTCTTGAAGAACAGCTCCAGAAAGAAGCAATCCTATAGCCTCCCAGTGAATTCTGGGATAAAAAGAGAGTTTCATTTACTTCTGACAGTTTCTGAGACAAAGGAGTAGCAAACTGCTGCCCTTTCTGCACGACACCGTGTGCCGTCTGCTACCCCTCTGTTAAAGGGAAAAGGACCGTCTCATCTGCCAATGTGGGACACTACCGCAGCACGGATCTACGTCCAGTGGGCACTTACTGTGCTGGGGAGGGTGGCCAAGAGCTTTCTTCCAACTACCCTTTTCCAGCCCACAAAATGGGAAGGGGAAGATGATGAGGGCCAGAGCTTTCCAGCACCAAAGGTCTCAGTGCCGCACAGTCAGTGAAGGTGACTGAGCCCAAGGCCGCTGCAGAGCCATGGGCCAAGAACAGTGGGAACCCCGAGGGACACCGTGTTCTGTCAGAGCCATGGGTGCACTTCCACTTCCTTCCTTCCAGCAGCTACTCCCCCATTTTTTAAGGTACCGCTTGTCTGACCAGGCCAATCTTTCTGATTCCCCGGAGAAGCGCGAGCTGTAGCACACGGGCTGAGATGTGAAAGAGCGGCTGTGCTGGCCACAGGGCTAAGGCCCAGTCTCTCGACTGAAGGCCTCACCGACTGCTGACCCCTCAGACCCCCCAGGAGAGTGCTCAACACCCGAGATGCCGACTTCCAACCAACACCTGGGTTACAACTGGCTGTCGGTTCAGGGTGAGACACTCATCAAGCACCCCCAGGAATTTCAGCAGAACTGCCTGTACGCAGCACTTTCACCCCTGTACATGTTGCAGCTGGACAGAATGGACCCTTCCCGGCGGCTGTCAGGCGTCAGATGGGGCAGATGCCAGGATGCACGCAGGAGATCACAGCGGACTCACTGCTGGGCTGGCGTAGAGCAGGTTCAGCACAACCCACACCACGCCTGAAGAGGCTGTCACAGCAAACCCCCTCGCAAGGGTAAGCTGAGAAGAGCACAACGTGCGAGGGCACACGGGCTTGGGTCATTACAGTGCGGAGAGGACAAGTCTGCTCCGTCCCGTTTATGGGGCTACGGCTGCAATCGGCATTCACCACGCAAGAGCCATTGGCCACGAACGGACGTGCCAGTAACCACGGTACAGGTTAATATTTCAGGATACTTGTATGTAGTAAGGGTTGGCTAGTTGTCATCACCCACCTGGCCTTGTTTCCAGCACTCCCTGAAGATCTTCCAGTTGTTTTTGTTGCTGGGATCGTGAAGGCAAAGGAGTCTGCCATCACACAGCCAGGAGTGGGACGTGTGTGGATCCAGCACATTTAAGCCCATTACCATTTCCTTCACCTCTCTCTGTGTGTCAGCTAAATTAGGAGCTCGTTTTGCAGCATCGGACGTCTTCTTATTTTCCACCACAGAAGCAATGATATGGTCTAAGAAGTTTGGCAGGCTGGCTTTACCTTTGGCCCCCTAGAAGATGTAAATCAGAAGTTTAGTCTTGTAACAGCGGATGTGCTCTCATTCAGATTTTAGTCACAGACATCTTGCCATCGGAAACACAGTTGAGAGCAAACAGATCAGCTCAGAGACAGGTGTGTCTCCATGAAGAAACCCCACAGCTATGCCCCTGTTTTAGAACAGCAAAACTTAAATAACCCTCAACAGGCTACCAAGCAAAATGGGACTGAAAACAACCATGCAACTGAAAACGTAAGTGATCTAAACTGACACTTCAATGGTAAAAATGGTTCTTATTTTTCTTAACTTCATGAACATCTCAACTCTATTTCCCCATTTTCCTCATTCCATTATTCAGAAAGTGAATTCAGCCCTGGCACAGGCACAGGTAAGCTGACAAATACAGAAACACCTCTGACAGACAGGGAGGAAAGTGCTTTCTGTATGTGCAGTGTTAACAGAACCATGAGTAGAGCCCCTGCGGTTGTGGCTCCCTGCCCCTCAAGGGACATCTGTCATGCTTTAGGCCCAGCCAGCAACACAGCTTCATCCAGCCTGGCCTCGGACACTTCCCGGGATGGGGCATCCATAGCTTATCTGGGCAACCTGCCCCAGTGCCTCCCCACCCTCTGTGGGAAGAATTCCTTCCTGCTGTCCCATCTCAATCTCCCTCTTTCCATTTAAACCCACTACCCCTCGTCCTGTCACTCCCTAACATCCCTAAGACTAGACCCTAACATCATCCGGTTACGATGGGCTTAAAATGTACCTTTATGCTAACTCTAGAGCCCACGGAATAATGTGCAGTGGAACCACTGCAGCCAATGCTGCTTGTCCCAACAGAATGCCAGTGCTCCAGAAACATGGGATGGTTCTCCGCACGAGCAGCAGTGCGATATTCCTTTCAGCCAACCAGCACAACTGCTGTTTCTCAGCTAGGATTTGTTCAGACACATCCCGAATGAAGCATCCAGGCTTTCAAGTGGGGTTGGGACCAGAGTTCCCCATAAGCTCTTTCTGATCTAAATGGCTCTGAAGTCCAGGAGTCACGACAGTAAAAAAATACATCGCACAATAGAGCTGACTGCTGTGCTGAAAGCGTGCACAGAGTTGCAGGGCCAGGGACACAAGCTAGGCCAGGCCCCCTCAAGCCCAGAAGGAGTAACTTGCTTTCTAACAGGTGATCACAATTTCTTCACCTGTACTCAGTGATAAGGGGGCAGGGGGAGGTATTATTGGATTCATTCTCCTGTAGCAGGGACATGTTTTCCCCATACAGCTGTACAGCTCTGTCCAGCAAAAACAACCAACATGAGCTATTATTAAGGTTTCATCCTTTCAGCCTGACATGGAGGAAAAAAATATCTGCTGTGAGCCAAGTCACTTCCTCCTCTTGCTCATTCTACTGCCCAAGCCCTGGAGAGAGCATCCTCCAAGAAGAGTTAAGCACTGAAAGTCTACAGAATCCATCCTCTCAAACGAAATGCTTTTAACTATTTAAAGTATCACCAATTTGTTCAGGGTTTTTTTAAGGTTATTTCCTCCAAAATGGATTAAAAGGCAAACAAATCACCCTCGTTCCAGAGCAAGCACCCAGAAACAGCAACTACACCTTAAATCTTTGAATTCATATACTATGCTAAATGCCTTTAAAGTATAAGGAAGATCTTAAGGATCTAGTTTGTGGGCAGGATTTTGTCCTTCCCTGTGCCACACTCTTGCAGCATTTCTGAAGATGTGGAGTGGACAGTGCGCTTCCATAGGGATGCCGACGCTCGGTTTCGCAGGCTGAAGGCCGTATTTGATGCCCTTCCTTGGCCTCTTGCAAGAACAGCTTATCTACAGCAGCAGCAAACCACCCCAAACTAACAATCAGCACCGACATTCCCTGCAACTCTGCGGGGCGGCAAGTTTTGCGGAGATGCTGCATTTGTTTCAACATGGCAGCTGCTCTGAAAACACGGCGATGCAACCGGCGCGATCGTCCTTAAACCCCCCCAGAGCAGGTACCACTGGAGAAATACAAAGTGATTTACCGTAGAAGCTGCAGAAAAGACGGGAGGAAAGGGGACTCCTGCGTCTAATGGGACCTGAGGCAGCTTTCCTGGCCCTGTGTGTAGCAGTTCTCTGAGGCTGGAGCCTTCGGCTTTGCTGCTCGACGTCACCGGGCCCAACAAGAGGCTATTGAACAGCTTTGGGGTTAGCGAAGAAACCTTTGCACTGGAGTTGAAGGAATCCAACCCAAAGGGGGAATGGGATTCTTTATTAAGCACTGACCTCAGCGATCCTGACTCTGCAAGATAAAGATCAACATTGGGGAATGGGGGGGAGAAGAAGGCAAGTTGAAACGGTCACGAAGTTCTCTGAGGTTATTTGCTCTCGCATTCAAGAGGACAGCGACAGAACCTTGTGGTAACACAGCGCTGCAGCAGGGAACGAGGCACCTCACAGAGACTCAGCCACCACACACATCAGAGGGATGTTACCTGGGTGTGCTGGTAGCTACGGTCCAAACTGCGCTGCAGATCCCACCTGCGTGTGGCTGATACACTGCAACTTCCTAACAGACTCAACTGAAGTATCTCCCTGACTTTCTGAATTCATGTTTCAAAGCACAGTATTTCAAGTTTTAACTGTTGTCAAAATATTACAGTGGCTAAGCAAAACTAGTGAAAGTCATGAACATTTACCACCGACACATAAAGCAGCTCCTGCTGGACATATGGCCAGGAACAAATCCTGTGTCAGCCCTGCCACCTTTCCTGCAAGCAGTTCCCCAGTATCGAGCTGCTGAGTATTAAACAATTTCTGAGCTTCCATTTGACCCCGACTCCCTCAATCCTTCGGAAACGCATTCTTCCCAAAGCACAAACCCGCTCAGTTTACGTCGGCAGTTAAAGTGACAAAGCTGCACCTGAAATTCGTTACTACAACTTTACAGCAGGGGACCAGCTCCTTATTACTCAGAAAATACAAGAACTGGGACCGAAATAAACCAGAGTGACAGGACAGCACTTGGGTCTTCAGCGGCATCACCCCCTTTCCAGCTCTGTGTATTCCTAAGCCTGTGAAGGGAAACTGGTTCTAAGAGGCGAAGGAAGGAAAACCACCACGTTCTTCCCTGTTCAGGGCCAGGCACGCTCACAAGGGGCGGCAAGGGAGCAGCACATCACCAGTTCTCTCTTGATTCCAGCCCCAGGGAGCTCTCTGCTGCTCACCTTTTGTTTCTTCTTTTGCTTTCTGCGTTGCTAGGTCTGCCAGCCAGTGCAAGGCTGACGATGGGGCTGCTTCTGGGCAAAGCGGCCTGTTGGTCTTCATCTCAGCACTGTTATTGCCTGGTAATGTCTCTGGCTTTGCAGATTCTTCTACACTACTGTCAGCTGCTTCAGGCTTTGGAACAGCGTCCGTTTCCAGCTGCCCCACTCCTGTCCCTGCTCCAGTGGAAAAGGTGCTCTCGTTTCCAGAGGCTGACGCACTAGGATTTACAGGTGGAAGCTGAAACAAAAATATAAACAACTGCTAAATGCTGAATAAAGGGAAGAGTTCCACAGCTGTCCAGTGCGCTGGGGCAGGTTCTATCTGCCAGTCAAAGCGCAGAGCAGCTCCTCCATGCTGACGCAGCAGCGGGGAGCAGGAGCTGCCTCTCTGTGTACACCGGACCTCGCACCGTGGTGTGAATTCCCACGACGTCACCTCTCGGTCCTCTTGCACGCAGGCCCAGACTTGGAGATTTGGTTTGGGTTTTGGGGTGGTTTTTTCATAGGTGAGCAGTAACAGAACTGGTCTGGATGCAGCACAACACTCAGGAACTGCAACAAACTGCCTGCACACGCTGCAAGCTGCTCGTGGCAGCTGGTTTGGAGAGACAGCATCAACACGAACGGCTCCCTACCCACTGCCGTGTCAGCCCAAACAGCCGCCTGGGGAGTAACCGCTGCGGCACCCGTCCCCGCAAAATGTCCCACAGGATTGTTGCTAAGCTAAACCACACAGAATACACACGGGAGAAATAAAGTTTGTGTTTCACAGGAGACGAGTCTGAGAGATCTAACAGATCTTACAAATGTCATGGCAGAGTCATTTCAGCCTCAGGGTACAGACCTGTGATATTCCGTTAGTGACAGCCGGTCTCAACACGGATTTGCTCTGCCGGTTAATACATGGACAGTTGGCTTTAATGCCCCATTTGCCTCGTGCTGCATGAACCATGTCTCCGATGTTGTAAAGCGCTGGAAACAAAGTCAAAATCTTTAATATCACGTGTAAAGAAATCTAAAACCAAGGCCTTAACTACAATGTCTATTCAAAGGGGTCAGCTTTT
>NW_010232728.1:14370-38591 GCF_000690775.1 Eurypyga helias | reverse complement strand
ATCGGGTCCCATGGACATTTATCTTCATGTACTGAGTCAAGGTTAGAGCCCTGTGACTGAAACAGAAGTCTGCTTGTCCCATTTTATAATTCCAAATGTTACTGACAGATATGCTACTGGTAGCCATTTTCTTTTACTTACTCTTTTTTCCTCATGTATTGAGTTGTTTTTGTGGTCTCTGAAGCATATTGGCTTCTATTATTTCCACAGAAGATTCTAGTTTAATATCCTTTGTCAGTGTTATCCCTGGATTTCTACATATTCTTTGTCACAGTTTTATTCTTGAACATTAACTATCATTTCAACTTAAACCCTAGGTTTAATTATTGATGCTTTTGGTGAGTTAAGAGATCAGCAAGAGCAAGTTAAGGAAGACATGGAGGTAAGAACATCCAATTGCCAAACCATACCCTATTTTCAGGTTTCATGAATATCTGCTTTCAAGCAAAATGTGATTTAGCTCATGGATAGTGGTTTGGTTTTTTTTTTAATTAAGAGGAAAATACAGTCCTCTACATGGTCCAATATCATACAGTGTCCTAGGTGGGATTCTACTCACATCTCAGTTTATTAGATGGATATAATAACTGAGATTTATTTGACTTCTTATATCTATTAAAATATAAGAACATACGTGAGTAGTTCTGTTCGTACCTAGCAAAATTATTTTTAGACAATTTTATGAAGAGAAACTTAGCTAGCATCCAGGTCTGAATAGCAATTACCACTCTGCTGCCTCCTGTGAACAAGGCATACTATGCTTTGACAGGTGCTAGCTGCTGCCTTGCATGTCTCTTTGCATGGGACGCAAACCCATGTTGTCTAGACTGATACTCTGCTCTAAGACTATTTTGGATTTGTTTGCCAGTTCTTAGTATGGATTTTCGTAATACCTGCCAATTAAGTGTGGCCAGTTTTTTGCTCACAGTTACAAGTTAACAAAAATTCAGATGAAAAGCCTAACAGTTTATTTGATCATGACATTTTAAAGTTTAGACTAATCTCTGTATCTTCATTATTGTAAATAAGAAAAATCCTTACACAGTGAGGTATATTATAATGAATTACATATCTGTGGCTATTTAAAGTCTTTTGAAACTTCAATCAGAGGTTTCTAGCACAGCGCGTTAACGCTGCCATGTTACAGTTCATCTCAGATGCAACTTACTTTGGTTAACCCATGGGTGAAAGTATCCTGTACTTGATGTTTTTCTATTCTGTTGTATAAGTATGACGATAAGAGCTTGGAAAAGTGTTGCAAACCTACTGTGTGTTGTAATCTAAACTTTGAGCATATTCAGTTTCAGCTGGACAAGCACAACAGGCATTGAGGTAAATGTTGCCATGTGTTACAGTTACAGTGTTAAAGGAGGAAAAAAAATCAGCTTTGAGCATTGTATGCCAGTCTTTCTCCTAATACCTGTTCACTTACAGCTGGAATTTTTTTTTTTAAAGTAAAAAGCAATTCTGATGGCCGTTAAACTTCTGTTCAAGTGATTTGACTGAGATATCTAGTCCCAATCACTAAAAGAAAAACCTTTTTGTTTAGCACATATTATACATGCTGCATTGCCATTTTCAAGAAAATTGTTACAGCTTTATTGGCCTTTTCTCAAAGGGGGGCAGGGTTATATATATTGTTGAAATGCTCTGTATTCTTCCTTTTAGACGAAGTGCTTTATCTGTGGAATAGGAAATGATTACTTTGATACAGTGCCCCATGGCTTTGAAACACACACACTACAGGAGCACAACTTGGCCAATTATTTGTGAGTAAAAATGGACTCCATACTAACTCATGACCCTTGCAGTATCTGCAAGTACGTGGTTAGCTCTCTTGCATAAGTCAGTACTCTCTTGCTTTGGTATGCACTCATATCTGAATATATAATTCGGTGGCACTGGGAGCAAGGAATCAACAAACTTCATTACCTTATTTCTAGCTTAGCAATTAGGACACACCAAGTGTCTTTGAACTAGGAGATGGAACCTGGTAACTTACTTTGTGGCTGTGGAGGCATTTTAAAATCGAGTGTGTTTGTAAGGTACAGAGGAACAGTATGACCTTGCCTGGCCCCTGTTGGAGAGAGGGCATAAGCAAACGGGTAAAGTGAAAGAGGGAAAATTTACGTTGGACAAAATATTTTAACTAGACTGCTGAGGCTGACTAAGAGAACCTGGGACAAAGGGAGGTAGGGGAACAGGGAGCTAGAGATAGGAGAGATCAGACCAAGGGCATCAGGTCCACCTTTGGAAAAATCCAACCAAGAGCATCACTGACCACTAAACTTGGTCTTTTTAAATCTAGAAATGAAACCATCTATCAGGTCCATAATTACTGTTTCATACTGTTTCTCTCCTGTTGAACATGTATAAAAATTCAGTGCCAAAGTGTGTTTTATACTAGTGCTGTATACTAGGGATTTTTTCTTGCTTACCACATACTACACAAATAACATACTGTAGCATATTTAGAGTAAGTGCATCATCCTACGGAAATGGTTTTTTGATGGTTTTGTGCATGATCATATTTTGTATTTTTGCATATGTTTGGAGAGAATGTCTATTATGAATTAATTTTGAAATTATCACCTAGTGTCTGTCAGATATCTCAAAACCACAAGACTAATGTAGTCTTAAAATTACAAGTTCTTTTCTGCTGATGTTGATCTTGAGTTACATGCACTAGTAAAATACTCCCAGCCTAAAATTTCAATAGGAGAAATCTCTTAATCATCTCTTCAGCATTTCTTACTCATTTTGGGGAGAGGGAAAAAGAAGTTCTTATGACTCTTTTCTGTCTACTTCCAAGTTGGTGTTCATGGGCAAGAAAATGTCTGTTACAAAGTTTAGATTAGAACACTTAGAAAAATCTTAATTTAAACTGAGTTTTTATTTTCTGTAAGTGAAACTGAATCTCTTCCATTTTAGCATACTATTCATTGAACAATGAGTGAATGTCAACAGTGTCAGGAAAGTATATTTAATGTGACTGGGAATATTATCATAATTAGAACTCTGGAACTTGTAAGTCTATGAACAGCACTGTCATTGTACATGCTGAAAAATATCCATCCCACTGTGGGTTGCCTAATTTTTCCAGATATTGTACTCACAGTAGCTGTTTCTTTGCTTGTAGGTTTTTTCTGATGTATCTTATTAACAAAGATGAAACAGAACATACAGGACAGGTAGGTTGAACAACTCCATGAATGTCAACAGTTATTATATAGGACTGATTCTAGAATAGAAGTCATCCAGGCTTGGCAAAACTAAGAGTATTCTAATGAATAGCTCCCTATATGGTATGTAACTTAATTCTCACTCTTCTATACAATTCTTAGGACATTAGTTCCTTAGTCTTGGACTGAGTATCAATTCTGTAGTACTTTTTATTCCTATTTTGTTATCTGACCTTTTATTCTTAAATTGTTACTTCCACAAATTATAAATACAATGTATAAACAAAAATAATGAGGAACAGAACATTTGGGCATCCTGTGAAATCAGTACTCTTCCTCATTTATCCCTACTGATTCTTTTTTAATAGTCTTTGTGCTTTATTATTATCTATGTATAATCTTACATGTCTACATTCCTGGATAAATCCATAGGAAGGAGCTCATGAATATATTTAAAATTAATCCTGTAAAAGACGTTTTCGCTGGAGGTTCTTTCTTTGCTGTTGTTCTTTCAAACTTCTGGTGTTTCCTTCAACTTCATTTAAGTATACCTAAAGTCAGCAAAAAAATGTATCAAATTTACAGACTAATTTTTTGATAGTGATAGTCTTGCAGCTGATGAAGGAAAGGTTCCTGTGTTGCAGATAAGAAAACAAAAGACCTGAAGAGCATCGTATACATAACCCTACAGATCTGGGTCAGAGGGATGATTTGCTATAAATTTATGTAGCTTTCTCTTTCTGAACTCTGATGTATGTGCTGAGCAATTATAGTCTTATTCTTTGCATAAACCTTCTCAGCCTTGTCCATTATCAGATTTCATGTATTTGCTTTGCTAGTTCTGAGCATCCATTTGTCACTTGAGAATTTCATACTAAATGAGTTCTTTTTTAAAAGGTCTTTTTTTTTTTCTCGACATACAGTGTGTCCTACTATATTCACTGAAGCCAGATTTCTACTAACTATTCAGTTTTGATAGCTGAAAATTTGAAAACTGAGAGTACTTCATACTACATAGTAGGGACATGGTTTAGTGCTGGACTTGGCAGTGTTAGATTTACGGTTGGACTTGATCTTAAAGGTCTTTTCCAACTGAAATGATTCTATGATGTTATAACTTGTGGAATGTGTCCTTTCTACTATGGAATTTGTATAGTAAAAAGCACATTTAAGTGGTGTGATTAAAATAGAAATAAACTGACATATCTTTTATTATTCTCTGAACTGCCTAGAGACAGAGCCTTGCCTGAACAAAGAAATCAGAAAAGAAAAATCAGGAAGAAAAATAAACCCACCACTGATTCAGAAAATATTGCTCTTCTGAGAAATACCTTTAAAGGGCATTTTGGTTTATGTATTGTGTGTAAGCAAGTTTTGCAATGACTGAAGCAGAAATTCAGTCCAATTTGTATGACAGAAAATATTCTACTTACCCCGTTATTTGTCTCATGATGAGCTTTACAGTGCTCCTGATATGCTGTAAGAACTAAACTGCCTGGTCCTCCTCTATGTGTTTCTCTAGTGCTTTTTGACTAGGTGACAAAAATCTAAAAGCTACTGTAAAAGTGATCAAAATCATTAACATGATTTTGTAGGTTGATACACAGCAATGTGATATGCACAGAATCAAAAAAATAATACAGTATATGAATTAAAAAATGGGGGAAAAAAGTCCATGGTTGGTGCTTTCTCATTGAATTATGTTAAATTATTTAAATTCTGTTTCTCTCAGGAATCTTACGTATGGAAAATGTATCAAGAACGGTGCTGGGAGTTTTTCCCTGCTGGTGATTGCTTCCGAAAACAATATGAAGACCAGCTCAACTAAGTAGAGAAGAGGATCTCCAAGCAAAAATATGTCCATGTGTCCCAACTCTTTTGGGATGTCTAACAGATTTCTTAAATTCCCAAAGCTGTGTGCGTTTTGGAGCACGAAAGCTCTGTTTTTAATGACCCGACTGCGCTTTCATTTTCTTGTGTGCTTGCTTTGAGAACACTGGAGTAAAGAACAATGAAAAATAACAGCAACTCTGGAAAACAAACCAACCACTTGCACACACGAAAGATATCCCTATACATAACATGCACACATAAGAAGAGACTTGAGACAGCTTATTTCTGAAACTGCCAGATGATGCCCTTGTTTGTAAGATCATACACGGGGTGACATGGTAGCAACGCTCATTCAATCTGTTTATTTCATCATCCGGGAAGGAACTATGTAGTTCGCAAAGCACTGTAAAAGATTGTTGTGGACACTGAGTTGTGGGGAAATAGTGCCTTACTATATGTGGGTTGAGCTATGCAGAAGATGAGTGCATGACATCTTTTTTTTTTTTTTCTTTTATGTCTGCCCTTTCTTCCAAGTTAATATTTATTTTGTGGTTTTGGTGGGTTTGGGAGGAAGGGATTTGACTGTGCACATCTTTTTAATAAGACTGGAGTGTCTCAGGACAAGATTTGGTTGTTCTCATTAAGTTCATTTCACACTTACCTTCCTCTTTAGCTTTGGCTCTTATTTTGGTAATGCTCTGATACAACACTGCAACTTTATGAAATCTTTGTATGAAAACAAGACGACTGCAAAAAAACACTTTAACAAGAAATGTTTCATTGCATGTTTATTATGCAAGTTTAAAACAATCAAAAAAACAACCTTCAGAAGCAAGTTGATCAACATGAAAAAACATTCACAATAATTATATCCATAGTAATAAAGTGTTGTGGGCTTTATTGTACATCTGGAACAAGTGTCATCAGCCAACAATGTATATGTTATGAATTTGACAGTAGTTTTGGTTTCTGTTCTTTTTCTTTCTTTCATTTCTGCCACCTGTGATCAATAGTGGAGTTGAAGATTTTCTTGTTCAATTATTTTTTAAAAGCAAAGCTGAAGCAATATCCATTCAGGGACTCCATCAGTTACATCATGAAACACCAATGATGTGTACATCACTCCATTTTGAGTCCTTTTCAATTGTAATGCCAGTCTTTACAAATAAAAAGAGAGATTCAGAATGGAAACAAGCTGGTTTGGTAGCATTTGAGGTCTTTGTTTTGGATTCTTTTTATTAATCCCTGAATTAATTACACCCACTTCAAAATAGGATTAAGCTACTGCTTCCTTAATGAAAGTTTTGGGGTTTTGTTTTTTGTGTTTTCTCCTGGACTTCTTGCAGTTCTGTTGCTCAACCTCATTTCTTTGCATGCTACAGTTTTGTCATAAAATAAATTGGCTGTGTCAATATCCAGTTATAACTAAGAAAAATTACAACTAAGGAAGTAATCCTTTCAAAATACTAATTCTGTATTTTTAAAAGCTGCAGGTTCTGAATATTGCTACTCTGACGCTGGGATCCTGATGAGGATTCTGATAAAATTCTCTCAACTTCTACAATATTTGAGGTCAGAAGCTGGGCAGGCTCGTGATGGTGGCGGTGGCAGGTACAGCGGCTACAATATCTATTCAGGTTTTAAACCACCCCCACCAAGTTTGAAGTGTTCATTCCAGCTTTGTTTCCTCCCTATTTGATATAACTCCATAGAACACTTTCAATCAGCCTTTCTGGGATTTGCATATAAGATTTAGAAATGGAGGATTGCGGTTATGTTTCTTTTTGGGTACACAACATGAGAATAGTTGTTGTTTGACACACAAGGAGCACACACTTTTTTTGAGTCTTGAGCATTTTGTTGAGAAATATGTAGCTAATGATTCTGACTGGTATTTCAAGATCCCTTCGTCTTGAAAACAAATTCAAATGGACTTCTTATGTGACTTTTATTTTGGTATTTACCTATTTCCTTAGCCTCAACCTCCATGTCAAAAGCTTCTGGGGCATCCTTGCAGTTGAATCCACTATGCTGTTTAACATATATACATGAAAGCACATTTTAACAGTCTTTCAGGGTGAGGTCTACAGTTTGTGTGGTGATGCAAAAAGTGTCTTTTCAAGTTTGAAAAAATACTCATTTATTAATTTAATGAAAGCTTTCACATGAGCTAGTTCCTACAGCTAAGAACTGGTTCATGGGAATTTGCAAGATTAGTGTTCACTGCTGAAGAAGTATGGGAACTGGCTCTGGCAGACTCTCTCAGGGCCTGGTTCGTGCTGTGCCCTCTGCAATGGCTGTAGACTTCCTGTGGGTCCCTGAAACTTAGCTTGTCCTGTTTCATTCAGCACACAAAACTTTGCACTGAGAGCCTTTTTCGTAACACTGAACACATCTAATTCAAGAAAAGAAACTCACTTTGAAACTAAGAGCACATGTCATAGGTGACTGGTGTATTTTAAAAGTATGTTTCCTGTGCCTCGTATGGTTTCTGACACTAATGTGCACTTTTAACAGGGTATCATTCAAGCAGGCCACATACTACCTGATACAAATTGAGGTGTCCACTAGTTAGTTTGGTTTAGACTTAAACAAAATTGAAAGCAATTATTGGTTTTTATTAAAAATTACTGAATTTTCTGTGACGAACGCAACTGCTTGGAAAATTAACATTGATGTATGTGTCCTATATACCAGCACAACGTACAAGAGAAGGTAACAATATGTGACTTGAAAACTGAGGCTTTAAATCCAATAAATTCAATTACAGTGCTTATGCATGTGATATTTAAGATAAGGTTATATTTCCACAACTAATTGTGTATGTTAATTTTTTTCACCTGTTAGCTGAACTTACTGATTGGGTCAGTAAAACTGTAATTTTCAGAAGGAACTCATGCCCTTTATTGAAGATAACAGTGAGAGTTGTTGCTGTCTACCTCTGAATGCCAAGAGAGTTGAGAAGAGATCTGAAACTGATGATCCTAGTGCATACATGTAGATTTCAGCAAAGAAACTGAGGAATGGAAACGGAAAAGCAAAGTAGGATGGAGGAGTAGTGGAGTGTGATTCATTTGTGGAAGTTGTTATCCATTTATATGTTGTTCCACTTAGAACTGAGTTACTTGACATTTGTTACACCTTCTTACAATACTCTGTTCTTCTGCCTTTCTGTAAAACTTTGTAGTTGAAGTCTCTGTTTTTTACTGAGGCGTGCACAGAAAACAGCAGGCAAGAAAAGGATGCTGTAGTATCCTTGGACCATGCATTACTGCAAGACTCATCCCTTCATCTTGGCCACTAGTGTGCTGTTTAGTTGCTGAATATTTTAATTTGTACTATCTTCCCGTTGTTGCAGGACTCCTACTGATGAATAATAGCATTTCGCTTATGAATTGCATTAATGTTGATATAACTTCTCTGATAACATTCCTACCACCTTCAGAGGCACTGAATAATCCCTTTTCTTACACAGTCACTTGTAAAGTATTCATGGGATGTAATATTTTCCAGGGTTTTTTATTTTCTAAAGTAGTGTGTATTAATTTTTTTGTTCACTAGGCAAAACATATATAACTCTGGTGTCCAGAACAGTCTCTGTCGAAGGATGACATCTGTCACAGAGAGCATGGGTGGGTATGTTCTTTGATTAAATATAGCTCATATTTATGCTCATAAATGTAGCTCGTACTGTCTCTCAAGTCTACGACACTTTTATCCGTATATTTATTTGCACTTTTTTTCCGTTTTCTTCAGCTTTTCTAAAGCCATGCTAAACTATAGAGGCTGGGTTGCAAATGGAGTTTCAAATTACATCATTTTACAGTCACATGTACTTATTTGCAAGATATTTAAGCGCAAATATTCATTTATAGGTAACCTTCCCCCCCCCATCCGCCTGCCCCCCAGCTGCCTCATTTCTGTTTCTTTTTTTTACTATTATTATTTGAAAGCCCTTTCTATGTGTTTTCTGGATTAGGATTTTCTCTGTCATCTGCACAGTGTTTTAACTGTACCTGTGCAATTTCTTCTATCTGGTTTTCTTCACAACTACCTTTTTGTTTGGATATCCATTTAGGCAAAAGGTTGTGCCTCTCTTAAGTGGTAAAGAAGACCCTTCTCAGCATTTGCTGAAGATTTCTGGCAGCAAAACAGCATCATTCTGCCATGCCAATGGAGCTCAAGAGTTAAGGCAATTTTTTTTTTAAATGAACAACTTGCTTTTGTAATAACATATCCATGGGCTGATCTGCTTTTACAAAAGTTGGTCCTCTACAATTTGGTGCTAGATGGGAAGATCTGAGATAAAGTTCCCCTGCAAAAAGTTTTGAAGAAATTGCAGTTATATAGACTAAATACCTTGCTCTTGGATATATGTTAAATAAGTACCTTTGGAACACTGAAAGGTGGCTAAATCATGCTGGATCATACAATTTGAGATCTGAAATAAATAAATCTTTACAAAGTGCTAGTAGGATCGAAGGAAACTGTAGAAGTTAAATACATTGAAAATACAGAACCACCCAGGGAGATTTAAAACATGGAAAGTCCTGCAGTAAAAGAAAAAAATTACTAGGTGAAAAAAAATAGCATTAGTAATAAAGAATATGAAAGAAAGGTGTCTCTTTCATTGTTGATAAGTAGAATTTCATCATGAAACTTTGATCAGCTCTGTTTCTGTACTAATTGGTATGGAACTTCTGTATTTTCTGTTAAACTCCAAAGAACTGTAAATATTTTTGGTGACATCTAGAAAATACAGATAACAAGCTTTTCTAAAAATATAATGAAAAGGGTTGAAAACCAACATTTTTATAAACTGGGTTTTTTTATTTGTTTTAGGTAGATATAGATGCATTTTTAATCTGGCAATTTAATTTTCTTTTTTTTTTTTTTGGTTGTTCTGTAAGTGAGCTTCATGATCCAAACCAAGAATTAAGGTTTTATGATGTCAGCTGCCATATCTGTTTGTAACAAAACCATAGTCTCTATCCTTAAAGAGCTGAAAACCTGAGAAAAAGGAGAAAACACATAGATTCAGTATATGGGCAGGAAAGATCAAGTTTACAGTAGGATAATATCAGAAACCCAGTAAAAAGTAGTGAAAAATTAATCAGCTGCCTACTTACTACATTATCTGCAAGCAACATAACTGAGAAGAAAAAAAAATGTAGGAGAAGTCAGTTGGCCTTTTGCATAGCAAGATTTTAAGAAGTAAATTTGTTCGTTTTTTTTTTTGATGGTGTTGGTTTTTTGTTTTCTCTCCAGTATATTACTGTTACATAAAATCTCTCATGCTCCTTTTTATTACAAATATTTTCAATTTCATTTTTAATCAATATTCACATGGTATTTAGATATATATGCTTGGTTTTAATCTCTGGAAAACTTTAGCATTTTTGTAGCTTGCTGTGTTTCAATTTCAGATAAAGAGGCATGTTTTAATTGTTTATCCACTCTGTCTTTGAAGGTGAAATATCCTGCTATTTCAGCACTCTGTATTCATGAGCAAAAGAAGTACCTGACTATCACTAGAATCTTTCTCCTTCCTGCTCAGTTTTTGAGATATTAGAACAGTGCTATGAATTGCTTTAAAATTAGGTGTTAGGCATTAAACCAGATGTCACACACCCTTCTCTCTCAACAATTACTATGCTAAAGTCATGTTATTCCTGCAGTTTTATTTTCTGTAACACATGGTGACAGAAGGTACAATTCAGCAAAATATGAGGATTTTTTTTACTTTAGTATGTGATAATTATATCCATAAGCCTGAACGTTTTGTAAAGAAAAGGCAGGAACATGAAGTCATTTGAATTGACTGGAAAAAGCTGCTAAGCACTGACTTCACTGTGTTGCCGTTCAGTATGCATTGTGATAAAAGGTGGATAATTTGATTTTTGAGTGTTTATAAAACGTTACCATGATAAAGTAGATAGTGAAGGTCAGTAATATCCAGGAATATCAAACTTCTTAAGGAGCTCCTAGTAAGTGGACACCTTGTATCCTACAAAGATGTCACAATTGTCTTGCTTCCTGCAGTTTAAGAAATGAAAAAATAAAATGAAAGGGCTTGAAATTATTTTAAATCTTGCAAAAACTACCAGTGAATAAAGCATGATGTGGGTGAAATGGAAAAAGTAAAGGTTCATGAACTCTTGTTATGTTTCTTTGGAGATTAATAAATTGCAGTAATTGCGCAGAAAGTGTTATTCTCAGCTTTGATCCATGCCGCGCCCGTTAGCAGGAAGGCAGCAGAATGGATGACATCTGGCTTAACCAGTGGCATGCCCAGGCTGGGCTAAGTGCATCCAATTCTGACGGAGTCCCTTCTCCATCTATCTCGGTGCCAGGGAAAGGATAACTGACCATCTGTGTTTTCTCAGTTGCGTTATTAGCTCTGTCCTCTGGCAGCAGACTGCATACTGCTGTAACTGCTGATACACAAGCACTTGCAGACACTTCCTCATAAGAAGAAATTAAATTAATTAGGCAGCTGCTCAGTGCTGACAACAAGGCGTATCCTTTTATCATGTGGTCCATCTTAATGGTATGAAAGAAGTATATCCACTGGCTAGGAAATAAGCTACTAGTATGACTGACAGCTGGTAGCTGATTTTTGGCTCTGTCCAAAGAATATAAAATTTCAAGCACAAGTAAAATATAGTGGAGATTTTATCTACAGTCTATGTTAGAATAAGTGGCCCCATAGATCTGTTGTAACCACTGAGCTGTTCTCACGTGCTTCAGAATGTTACCCTAAGGTGTTCATAAACCAAGTTCTTGCTATTGAATATTAATATAATGTAAAATCCAAAACTCGGTATAGTTCCTAGCTATTTAAAAATATTACTATCCTTGATGATAATCGATTCAAGTGGTAAGTAAAATGATTATTTATCTTTCCCTGGAGCACAGTGTTATAGAAAATAGTGTTTTTATAGTGTTTTGTGCACATCTGGAAAACAGTTCATTGTTTAAATAAATGTGGCAAAATGGAATGAGCTTGGAACAGGGAATATAGGCTATGAATTTCTTTTCTTCACTGGTTCTTTATGCTTGGACAAATGCAGTATTAATAATAATTTAAATATAAGAATGTAAGGATATACCAAACATATCAGAATTTGCCTGTCCCAGTCTTAGCCTTCATTTGCACTGACTGTAATGAGGCGAATTTGCTTTCTATTTGCTGAGACTTCTGCCCCATATCAAGAGGTTAATATCACATACTTTGCAGTACTGGGAAAAGTTATATAAAAAAGCCCACGTAATCCTAGATTCTTTCAGAGAACGATGTAATGTGATTTTTTTAACTGTTAAGTCTTTTGCAATTTAAGAAGCCTATTTCTTGTTTAAATTTTGCTTCTACAATGATTTCAGATTCCCCCTGGAGAGTCAGAGACTGTTATGGTTAATATGCAGATGGAAATACTACTTTTTATCTTCCAGATCTTTAGCTGTCTGAGTGACCCTTAACATCTAAATAGTATGCAAATATAGGATAGTTAGAGACTTTCCAGTACTTGAGTGCTCATGGCAATCTCCAGATCACATAACTTAATGGTCTATAAAAAAAGTTGCTTGCATATGCTTCATAGCACTGATGTATAATGAATTAAATCTTTGTCATAAATATAAAATTTTTGGAAGGAATCCTTGTGCAGTCTGCAATTGCAGTAATCTCTTATCTAGAGCTGCTATTTGATTAAAAACAAAAAAAATCAATGTCTCTAATATGCTTACAAGACTAACATGCACATTTAACCTATATTGGTTTTATGCTGGCTATGAATTCCTTGCCACAACAATCCAATAGAGTCAAAAAGGGCTGTTTAAAATAAGCTTCTGAGGAACTAATCTGACTAACACTGCTCAAAATGTGCTTCTTCCTGGGAGAACTGTTAGAAAAGAATTCATGTTAAGTTTTCGTCCTATTGTTTGCTGCTTAATTTTTCAACTGAAACACTGTAAACTACAAAAACTCGAGCTGTGAAAGAAACTTAACTGTACAAGATAGTTTTATAGTTAATATTTTGCATATATAATCGACTCTTGATGAACTGTGGTCTAATTAACCAGTTTGCAAACTAACCATGCATGTAGAAACATCTATGCTGGCATTATCTTGACCAACTGGCCTAGAAGCAGTTATGCTTGTGGTCTTACCACTGTAGATTGATGAAGCTCAAACGTCCCTGAGCCCTAGTCACACTGATAGCTCTTTTTTGCCTTTGCATGCTCATTGTAGCTTTCTGTGGCTTAATTTACATTCCCAGGATCTGGATTATTTTTGTTACCTGGCATACCTGTTTCTTTACTATATGTAACTTATTATAGCCATTCACAACAACAGGCAGCCAAGGACAATTAAATTATTCATAGATATGAACTGTCCAAGGTAGGGGGGAAAGAAAGAGAATTAATAAACACTCTCTCAAAAAATCATAAAAAAACACCCAACCCATTAGCAATTTTTTTGTGGGTGGGGGTTTTTTGGTTGGTTTTTTTGGTTTTGGTTGTGGGGTTTTTTGGGTTTTTTTTGTTTTTTTTTTTTTTTTTAATTAAACTAACAGCTAGCTTCTTGTAACAATCAGAGAATCTGAAGTCAAGGTCTTTCTAAAAGACTTTTTGTCATAACCAGGTAATTAGTTGCCATATATTCAGTTGTCATATTCCAATCCCTTTAAGGCAAACAACTTAGAAATGCAAACCACAACTCCTTTCTTCCTCTCTGTACAGATTTAGAAGAGCCAATGTTGAGCCAGCATACAAGAGCTGCTGCAGAATGAGTCGAGCAACACTAGGAAGAAAGGGAAAAGCCCATTAGTCAAGAGCACAAGCATGTAAGAAACCTGGACTCTCTGCTGGTTTTGTCTGGGAGAGAGTTAGTTTTCTTCATAGTAGCTACTATGGGGCTGTGGTTTGGATTGGTATTGGAAATAGTGTTGATAACTTGGGGATGTCTTCCTTACTGCTGAGCAGTGTTTACACAGGTCAAGGCCTTTTCTGCCTCTCACCCCACCCCACCAGCGAGGGGGCTGGGGGTGCACAAGCAGTTGGGAGGGGACACATCCAGGACGGCTGACCCCAACTGACACAAGGGATATTCCATACCATATGGCATCAAGCTCATATAAAGCTGGGGGAAGAAGGAGGAAGGGGAAATGTTTGGAGTGATGGCTTTTGGCTTCCCACTTAACAGCGTGATGGAGCCCTGCTTTCCTGGGGATAGCTGAGCACCTGCTGGACAATGGGAGGTGGTGAATTAATTCCTTGTTTTGCTTTGCTTGCTTGTGAGGCTTTTGCTTTATGGCCACCAATGCTTCGAGGTGTCCTGCTCTTGTGTAGACTTTAATAATGCTATTACATTGTGAAATTACATAGTACCCTCTTAAATGAATATTCAAAATGAAATTAACTTACCAAAATTGAACTTGAAAAGGTTGATGTTTCTGTATACTGTTTTTGCAATTTAGCTGTATTCTTAATATGATATGAATTAATCAAGCTAATCTACATTGGAGCCGTTAAACTAAGCTTAAGAATAACATTAGGAAGAAAGGTTTATTTTATTTTTAGTCTTGTAAAATCCATACCTGTTTACAGTTTAAGTGAAACTGGGAATCTTCCAGATTTTCTTAGGAGTAATGATTAAAATAATGTGTTACCACCCCAAAAGTTAATCCATTTCTAAGGAAAACAGTGTCTTCATTTCTAAAAAAATCATGAGGATAGTTTTGGTATGATAAATATTTCTGCTTTTCTCCAAAAAGAACACCCTTTGAAAAAAGTCAATATTGTGTTTTTAAAGACAATATTTGAGATGGGGGAAGGAAGTCAACGGTTCAAAATATAAAGGTGAATTTTAATAGAGAGAAAATAATATAATCATAAATAATAATCCCTTTTTTATACTTGGTTTTGTTAAAGGCTTGAATAACTATCTTTTAATGTGAAAATTCATTTGCTATTTTAAGTTGTGTTTGTTGTCACTGCACATTGTTTGTTTGCCTTTCCTATATAAGGTAGGTCTATTTGTTGTTTTGCTTGAGCAAATTAACATTTGAAGCATTTAGAAGAAAGTGTGTCCATGACTGGATTTCCTATTTTGAAAATGCATTTTGTGAAGGGAAGATCGTTTAATCTCTCTTAATGCAGTTCAGATTCTGTATCTGGTTGAACCTCGGTGGAAGCTTATTCTGCAGTCATGGTTTGTGTGATAGAAACATTTTAACAGTTCTCCATGTTTACATGTAGATTACTGACACTGGCTGTCATTCTGTGGGAGATACTCAGTGGAGTTTCTTTAAAAATATAACTCCCTTTTTGAAGGTTTTAGTGGGGTTTAAATGTTCTTTTTTCTAGTGTTTACTTTTCCTGGTTAAATTTCTATATTCCACTAAGACCAAATTAATTTCTTTCTCCTTCAAAGTGGAAATAAATAGAGAACTCAACAGAGATTGTTGTTATGCCATTGTATAAATCCATAGTTTTTCTACATCTTGGGTGCTGTGTGCAATTCTGGTCCTCTCATCTCAAAGAGAATTCAGTTCTAAAAAGTTCACAAAAGAGCAACAAGGGTGACCAAAGTTATTAAATGTCTTCTGGGCCACTTACAATAGCTTTCTACAAAGGACAGTTGTACTTGATAGGCTTGTTCAGTCTGTAAAAGAGTTTTACTTGGGAATAATGTGATATAGATATAACAGAAATGTAGAAAATTGTGAGTGTCCTGGTAAGAATGGATGGGGATTGGTTGTGCTAGACTATGTACAGAGGGCAAAGTGACTAAATGGCGGGTCCAAAGGTTCAGTCTTGCCTTTAAGAAAAATCTTTTCATTAGGAGGGGGGTGCAGGCAGCAGAAATTGAGAAGACTTTAAACACTGGAATAAACTTTTTTGGGATTGTTGTGGGTTTTTTGGGTGGTTTTTTTGTTTGTTTGTTTATTTGGTTTTTTTAGTTTAACCTGGAATCAATTTCTAAGTTCTCAAAAAATTTGAAAATAATTCTAAGATTTAGATTTTATGGCTTTGATTCATGAAAAGGAATACAACTCCTGTTAAAAGGTAATAATCTGAGTATATACTTGCTACATGACAAAGCTATGGTTGTGGTACTGTGCCTGTTTTAAAGAGGTTCTAGTGCTGTCTCACAGAAGTGGTAGTGCTTCTATCAGAAAGCTGTTTTTAAACAAATTTGACAATCTGCTTTCATTTCTGTTTTCTTCTGTTCTCTGTCAGCTGTCACGTCCTTTACCTTTCCCAAAATATCCCCCTGTAACCTATCACATTGCTATTGCAGTATAACCCTGTTTATACCTGTATCTGGTAAGAGCAGCCAGCTAGAATGTCTGTTATTCTTTTTCCAAATGCAAATTGTCACCTTGTCAAGATTCATTGCCCAGAATACTGTCAGACTGTTCATATTGCAAAGCACATTTATGAGAGTCCTGCAGTGAAAACAAGTTTTATGGCATGGAAAACCTTTGTTTTAGACAAGAATGAATTTCAAAATTTATTGTTAGTATTTCCTGAAGGCATAAGTCTAGAAAATAACTGAAGGAAATTTCACTGTAATTTGACATCAATACATATTAATTCTTAGTGTTTTAAGGTACTCTTAATTAGACAACTCAGAATCAGCATCATGTATGTCATTAAATTAATTAAATATGTACACTAGTAGAGGGTATAGATTCCTTATTGAAACCAGAGTAAAATAATTCATATTTCTGGTTAGTTCCAAGGATGAATCCTTATTCTGAAGAAAATTATCAGAGAAATTGACATTTTAATGTTAAGTAATTTAGATGTACTTTTTTCCCCCCCCATCCGTCTTCTCTCATTGCTTATCAGGCCAGCAATTTTGGTTTTCATTTCCTCATTAATGAGAAGTATGCCACTCAAAACATCAGTGAGAGCTGCCAAGTATGTACACATTTTTCTAAATTATTTCAGTGCTCTCATTCTTTTCTTCTTTCCTGTTTAATGTTTGTAGATGACACATCACTACCAAAAAAAAAAAATCTAATAAGGCCATTGTGTCTGTACCTAGTCCATTCCTCTCACAGCATGTCTGATTCCCAGAGTAAGGGGAGTGCCCAGCTGAATCTGAACATCTATTCAGGCTGAGACTGAGGTGTGCACTGCTGCCTGGTACCTGCCGACAATAAACAGAGGCCCTGGGGTAGAGTCTGGCTTTAGCTGTTGGCATTCTTGTACAGTACCCCTTAAGCAACCAATTTTACTGTCTTCCCCTGACTACTTGTAGGGGTGACTACTGACAAAGTTCTTTGTCTTTTTGATTTTTCAGGTCAGAATGACTTTACACAGTGAAGTGTTCTGCTGTGTTAAATGACAGCAATATTATACCTATCATAGTAATTTAAACATAGTAAAGTAATGTACTTATGAATCCCATGTGGATAATTCTACAAAGGCAGCTCTTGTGCTGCAGGCCAGAAAAGGAACACTACCTAAAGCTTGATTGAAGGAAGCAACATTAATCTAAATATGTATGAAACCATTACAGTATGTTGCCTAAGTAGCTACACAATACTTTCCATTTCTTGACTAGAAACACTTTCCCATTGTCTACAAGCTCTGCAAAGATATTCTGAATATTCTGATATTTTTTGCCTATTTAATGATTTTCAGTGTGTGAAAACTCCGTAAGAGTTTTGTTAAATAACTTCTTGACTACCAAAAGGGGAGAAAAAAGGTTTCTATGCAGAACTACCTACCTTTCTTGAAACTCCATAGTAAATTTCTGTGGCTTTGCTTCAAATGCTTTCTTTTCCCATCCTTTTCTACTGTTTCAGATACTAACTCTTTTTCTGTTGTCATATGTTTTTGCTTGGTTAGTGGTTAACCTTTCTACTCTCGGGGTTCTGCCAGTCATAATGCTGTTCAGCTTTCTTTTGGGAACACGGAATTCCGTCTATTTCACCTGAAAATTTGTGGTTTCTCATTTCTATATTTCTGTTATTTTTGATTATTTGATAATCTCTAACCTCTCTGTGGATATGAAAATTTTCTAGCAAATATTTCAGAATAGCATACATACCACTTCAATGAATGTACTGTGTATCTGGCATGGAGGAAAAGAGTGCAATTACAAATAAATTATCCCATGCCATTTCCGTTGCTTTATTACCTCCAGCAACAACTGATGTTTGAATGTTATCACATACAGCAATAAAAGCTTGTCTTCAGTAGAGTAGGATATAGTATTCCTGCTCTGTTAATGTCAGTTCGGTGGGGTTATTTATATAACATTTTCACTTAAAACTTCAAATATAAGCCAACTAAACTTACTTACCTCTATAAGATTCATTTCATACTTTAGAAGAAGAAAAGTCTTATGCATTGCACAATCACTATCTAGTCTCATATAGAGTGAATCAAATGAGCACTCATATAATGTATTTATGCTGCTAGGGTTTGTTTAAATCCTATTTGAAGCATCATGCTTATCACCGATTTCCAGGATAAGGTAAGATTGTATTCCTTATTCATGAATCTGTGATTTAAAACTGTTTAAAATGACCAAGCATTCAAAACCCAAAATTGTATATGACAGTCCTGTCCTCATTACTGTCCTGCTCTAATCACATAAGAGTAATTGAGCTTTGTGGCCTTATGCGTTGATAACAATATTTAAGATAATTTCCAATAAAAGTACCACTAGCTGCCAAATGCTGATTCCTGTGGAATCCTTTATGGAAGCTTTCACTTCTGGGTGAAAATTCTAAAATGTTTCAAGAAAATATACTAGGTCAATTTATGAAAGGAAAATCATTACTAATTTATGCTCTCTCTTTATTCAAGTAATCGATCTTTTGCAGAGGTTTCAAAAACATTTAAATATCAATGTTCGGTCATTAAGTCAACAACAGCTCCTTACCTTGCCTGGCCCAAATATCCCAGGACCTTTAGACACAGTGAACCTGCCCACTGGCCATTCCAACAGCTGTGGAAACCCACATTTCCATTCTTTTCCCTTTGCTCCCCTCTCCTCCAATTCTCTCCTTTTTATTTATTTATTGATTGATTGATTGATTATTGGTTTTTACCTTGAAAGGACCCAAAGGTGGTAAAGGGTGAAGGACCACCAGTGACACAGTGACCTTGTTTCTGAGTTGTTTGAGGCTCTACCTCTGTGAAGAGACGGTACTTGCCGGGGGTTGACTCTCAGACAAAGACAGCTCTCTCTTCCTTACTGCACGGGCTCTGTATGGTTACTGTACCTTTGGAGGACATTTTGCTAACGACTTTTAGAGGTTGAGAGCCCTAGAAACTTCATTATCGTGGAAAGGGTGCTTCGCTTAGCATTAGTTGACTGATTAGCAAAGGGACTGATTGTGCATTTTCAAATATTATGTTATAAATAGGAGCCATACTTCTCCTCTTTTAATGGCACTCTCTTCAAAGGATCCGATCTTTCCATTGACATCTGTTATTGTCCCCTTCTGAATTCCTCTTACAGTGTTTAGGGGGCCCAGAGGAGAAGACATTTTAGCTGACATTTGGAAGGCAATTTTTTTTTCTTTTTTACTTATTTAATGCCTTTTTTGGTTTTGGATGCCCATCATTCTTATTTCCATTCAAATTAATTCCTGCGTGTTTAGCTGCACTGATAATTTGGCGGATGTTTTGTAGCACCAGATGAATTCCCTGTTGAACTGCAACAGCCACAGCAGCTTGTTCAGGAAGGGCACTACTGTCGGTGGGATAAAGCCCATGGCCAAGTGCCAGGTCTGCCTGCCCCCTCCAGGCGCTCTCACCTGTAGTGCATGTAAGTTATAATGTCTGTGTGCAAGTTAGAACTGAGGTGGGTTGACCTTGGCTGGATACCAGGTGCCCACCAAAGCCCTCATCAGCAGGATGAGGTGGGGAGAAAGTAAGATGGAAAAAAAATTGTGGGCCCAGATAAAAGCAGTTTAATAAAAGCAAAAACTGCATGTGAAAGCAAAAGAAAACACAAGGTTTATTCTCTGCTTCCCATCAGCAGGCATTGTCTAGCCATTTCCCAGGAAGCAGGGCTTCAGCACGCATCGAGGTTGCTCTAGAATGCAGCCTTCATAAATAACAAATCCCCCCCTTGCCCCTCCTCCTTTCTCCTAGCTTTTATTGCTAAGCTGATATCATATGGTATGGAATATCCCTTTTTTCAGTTTGGATCAGCAATCCTGGCTATGACCCCTCCCAAGATCTTGCCCACCCCCATCCTACTGGTATGGAGGGAAATGGAGAGACAGCCTGGATGCTGTGTAAGCACTGCTCAGCAGTAGCCACAACACTGGTGTGTTATCAACACCTCCCCAGCTACAAATACAAAGCACGGCACTATGAGAGCTGCTGTGGGGAAGATGAACTCCATCTCAACCAGACCCAATACAATAACAGAATCATCTTCTGCTGAATTTCCCCTCTGGTGCAACATAGCAGGAGGACACAGAGGTCAACATCTGCAGTACCCTGTTCAGGGCTGCAAAGGTTCCATCAATATCCGTGCCAGCAGGCATCCCTCCTCCATACTCTGTCCTTACTGTTCTTCTTCTCAAATATTTATTTACTCTTCGCAGTGTAAAAGTCCCTCAGTAGGTTGGAGTGAGTATAGCCCTTGCCCTTGCTTCCCTTCACAGCGGTTTATGATTGCATCCAGAGCAGTGCTCTGGAAGACGAGAGATGGAGCGTATCCTTGGCAGATGGCCACAAGCACGCCAACCTCCTGGCCAGGGGAGAACCAGGTCACACCACCTTGGGCTGGCTTCAGAAGGACCAACCTACTCTGGCACTTCAGAAGGAAGAGCTTCACTTCCTTGTGCCAAAAAAAAATTCAAGATGTGAATCTTGACTGAAGGGAAGTTACCCTGCAGCATCATCTCTCCCCCCCCACTCATATTAGTGAGATTACTATTCAACTACATTAAAATGAAAACTACTTATAGGGAGATCTTTTTTCTGTAATTAAAAAAAAACCTACATGAGGATAAAAGTTTGTGAGAATAGTTGGTATGAGTACTTTTAATCTTTAAAAACCCGAGTGCTCTCCTAAAGGCCTGTATACTTCTGTAATTTTAAACAGTAAGATATATGGTATTGTCCCTACTTTTGGTATGTTGCCTACTTTTTCACAGTTGTTATGAAATGTTGCTGTATTGTTACCTGAGGGTTCTTGTTTGCAACACTGAGAAGTCAACATTATTGACAAAGTATTTTTTAAAGACCCAAAATTGGAGTGCTGTTAGGTTATTTTCATTATTTGCTAATTAAAGCACAGGGAAAGGAAATGGAGTGATAAGCATCAGATTTCTCCCTGAGACTGTTGATCCCAGACTATTAATCTGTGAACCTGTGCAATTAACCATCCACCAGCCTGATTGGTACAAAGTGGCATCTTTATCATCCTGACAGGAACAGCGTGTTGCCCGGGCATGACATTGAGGCTGTTTTCGGAGAATGTACAGGAAACCTTGTCAATAGGTTTAGAGGGAACCTCAGCAATGGCTGCTCTAGGTGTGCTGCCTATGTGAAGTGCCTCCTTTGGTCTTTTACACAAGACAAATTAGCAGATGGAGTGGTGATGGAAATGAAAATGTTTTTGGGCGGTCTGGCTGAAGTACATTAATGAAGTAACTACAAATCTTTGTTGTGGCCACTCCTTTGACAAGCATCTGGTTCTTCAGCTTGGTTGGTTGCCCATCTGATGTTTCAATTAACCGAGTACTCCAAAAGCAGTAAAAAAAAACCCCAGTATATTATTTTTATATTTTTGTTGTGATTCCTTAATTTTCAAATGCAGTAAGCTGTAAAAAAAAAAAAAAAAAACCACTCCCCCCCAAAAAAACACACAGAAAAAACCCTAGAGGATTTTGAGGTAAAGAAACTTCATTTTTCTCCTTAGATGGAAGAAATTTTTGTCAGCACTTTTCATATTTCTTAGCATTCTACAATGTGAATATCTAACAGAAAGTATTCTTTTTATTACTAGGAAAATTTTTTCATGACCATACTCAAACTATTTGAAAAGCCTAAGAAGTAATACATAGAGCACACCATCAATAAGCACTGCCTAGATCCTATGCTTATGAACAGTTGTATTTTACATCATCAACATTAATAATTGAAATTTTGTGCTAGTAACACTAATAAAAATCTGTCTGGTTTTGACCTGCACTTGGAAATAATGAATGTCAGAGTTTATTCCTGAGAATATATTGCAGTAATCATTCAGATTTTATAGCAGATGACTGGAGAGGGGGAAAAAAACCCAACAAACCGAACCAAAAAAACCCAACAAACCAAAATAAAAACAAAGCCCCCAAACCAACAGACTTTGTTTTCTTATTGTTGTTTATGGTCTCTTGAAAGAGTTTGTCTTTTGAAAGTTGCTATGAATATTTTCTTCCACAAAACTCATGATTTTTAAAAATTTTTGTTGTTCTTTAATGAAAACATATAATGGATTTATTTTTCATATTTTGGATCGCTCTTTGTTTAGTTCCTTTGCTGTGCTGAATTGTTCAATTAGGTGCTAAGGCAATTCATATATTTTATTTCCAGATCCGTAATTAGAAAGAAATTGTCATTTCTTACTGAACACCTTTTGATTTTTGTGAAATAACATCTACTTGGGACCTGCAGCAATTAAGAGAGGAGCAGAAATGTTATGAGAGTATAATCTACTCTCATAACAGGACCCAGGATTCATTTAAGAGAATCCTTAATGAATTGAAAGGTTAAATGCTGTCTAACTAGTCATATCATTAGTCTGAGTGAACACTGCTTATTGTGGCTTCCTTTGTAAGTACCATGCAGCAATGCCAATAGACCCAAAAAGTATTCTATTCAATGTTTTGGGACTATTTTACTGCACTTTTTAATACCTATATCTTCTGTGAAGTTTGGCTACCAAGGTTAAACATTACTTGTTTGATATCTGTTATTTTGTTTTGTGTTAGAAATGCGGCATCCATCTCCTAACCTCTTGATATGAATACTCACTGTAATTCAGAAAGCAGCATGTCATGGTCATACAGTGTTTTCACTACATATTCACAAACCATTTTAAAGATGTGCTTCATATTTATAAGGTGAACCTGATTCTAAGGGTCATGCAGAGCTTGAAACAGAGCAAGTTCACTTGTGAAAATACCTCAGTAACATATTGGTACTTAAAAATAAAAAAACTGCATCATAATTAAAGAGCTTAGGCCTAACATCATTTAATGGTTCTGACAGAGCTGTTTGATTAAAGATGCCCAGAGAAGATTAATGACTGCAGTAAGTATACAACCTTATGGCATCTCATAAAACTGTCCTCTGCAATGTTTAATGTAGACTTAATAAACAGTAATTATTCCTTCCTACCATATGGTTATACTAGGTAGGTGAGGGTGGAACCCACTTGAAATACTATTCACAGGCTTGGGTAAGTTGAATAAAAACATTAATTACTTGTATCATGAAACATAAGAAGTGATTTCTCCTCGGGGATATGTCATGCTAATAAAAATACTTGCTTTCAGTGGCAGAAGAGTTGAGAAATATTAAGATTTTTTATTTCCATAGAGGTTTCTTTGTGAGAATATCAAAGCATTTGAAAGATGGGTTTGTAATTATTATTCCAATTTCAAACTAATTAATATGAGAAATTGAGAAAATTAGGGCCAGAATTAAAAGTTATTTTTGTATGTAAAGACAGACATTAATATGTGAAAGATGCTGATTTCCCTGAAGTGTGCCTTAAGATTTTGTGAGCTTCTTCCTCTAATTTCATTGGGAGCTAATCAAAACCTAACTCAGTGGCAATCTAAAGACCAGAACATACTAACAGAACAATAATTCAAGTATTTCAGATTCTCCTGGAATCAGTTTACAATATTGCACACCAAAATCATGAGTCCAAGCCTTGGGAATTAACTGAATTTTTCGGAACTTCTACATTATTCAGATTGAAAGTAGAATTTCAGATTCCTTAACTTTCAGACATTAGCTGAGGTGATAGGAGCCAAATAATCTCTGTAGGTTGCATCTGTGGGGTTTTCTTCAGATTATCTGGTCTGTCTTCTGGAGAAGGCTATTTTTGTCTGCTTGTGGCTTTATAGTCCCTTCAGTCCATATAATTCTCCATGAATTGCTTGTACTTTCAGCAAGGGTTTTTAACTCAGTGGAAAATAATAATTCAACAAAGGGGGG
>NW_010232728.1:13398-14345 GCF_000690775.1 Eurypyga helias | reverse complement strand
GGGGGGAGGGGAGTAATAGGTGAAATACAGTCCTTACTTTATTATACCTTATTGTTTGTGTGCAGTAATGGTATGTTTGGAGTCAATAGCACAATAATATAGCAGTAGAGCTCAAATAATGCTCATTCTCTTCTATGCTTTTTTGCTATGTTACTGTGTCTTAAAATCCTCCTGCATGGTTCGCATTCCCTGTGCTTTACTTATTCAGAGCCTCAATAGGGTGAAAGTTTGTCAAATCATACGCATCTATGTCTGTCAAATTTATCCTCGTTATTTATCCCCTCTTCCCCCGGAAACTTTTTTTCCCCCCATTTTGTTATTGTTTTCTTTATCTGTGAAACTGTGACAGGTTTCTCCTGTAACAAAATGGGCCAACAAATAATTTAAAATGAGAGTTTGACATAGTGCCCTTTAGATAAATGCTGTTTCCGTAAGTTTATATATATAAATAACCCAGTAGGGTTCTGTAGTAAACTCTACTGGTATATTTATAGATCTTATATATGGTGAGAGGTAATGTATCAAGGGTTGGTAGTAACTGAAGACAAACTGGATCACACAGTAGGAGCTGAATTAGTCTGCATGTGTTAGTCGTTTGTTGCTCTTAAATGGAGATGGCTTGGATGGGCGTCCTCTTCACTGGGGAAAAAACTGGATGGGCCCAAAGTGTTGTGGTGAATGTAGTCAAATCCAGTTGGCAGCCAGTCACAAGTGGTGTTCCCCAGGGCTCAGTATGAGGGCAATGTTGTTCAGTATCTTCAGTGAACTGGAGAAGGGGATGGAGTGCACCCTCAGTAAGTTTGCAGATGACACCAAGTTGGTCTGGAGTGTTGATCTGCCTGAGGGTAGAAAGACTCTGCAGAGGAATTTGGGCAGTCTGGATCAGTGGACTGAGGGCAACTCTATGAGGTTCAACAAGGCCAAGTGCCAGGTCCTGAACTTGAGTC
>NW_010232728.1:0-13281 GCF_000690775.1 Eurypyga helias | reverse complement strand
TCCGGGCCTGCATCAGGGACAGGGTAGCCAGGAGGACTAGGGAAGTGATTGTCCCCCTGGGCTCAGCAACTCTACAACTACCTGAAAGGAAGTTGTAGCAAGGTGGGTTTTGGTCTCTTTCCCCAAGTGGCAAACAATAGGAGAAGAGTAAATGGCCTCAAGTTGCACCAGGGGAGGTTTAGGTTGGATATTAAGAAAAGTTTTTTTTTCACCAAAAAGGTTGTCAGGCATTGGAATGGGCTACCCAGGGAAGTGATTGAGTCACCATCCCTGGAGGAGACGTGTAGAGGAGGCACTTAGGGACATGGTTTAGTGGTAGGGACATGGTTTAGTGGTGGACTTGGCAGTGTTAGGTTAACGGTTGGACTTGATGATCTTAAAGGTCTTTTCCAACCTAAACCGTTCTATGATTCTATGGATATAGCTAAATGAGCTGGTTATAGTCAAGTATTTCAAAATACTTTTTTTCCACATGTAAAATTTATATGCTCTTATCTCAGCTTTAAGAATCAGATGTGCTCATTTTAGTGGAGTCCTGCACAGTCTTGTCCCTGTTGCTGTTACATTGAAGTTGGAAATCAATTTATTGTAAAAGTTAATCTTACTGTGGTGTTTTCTCACTGCGAAATGGATGGACAGAGTGAACTACCTTCTAAGTCCAGCTTGCTTCTGTACCAGCTGAGGTCTCACTGCGATTAGTCTTTCTGCTCTCCATTCTGTATGGCTGGAGCAGACGGACAGGCACTAGTGCAGACTTCAAGGCAAGGCCAGACAGGAAAAGCCATGGTTTTGTTCAACAACCTGCCCAGGACCTTTCCCCTCTTAATGGAATAGCTTTCCAGTTGTAACTAATTTACTCCAGCTCAGTGAAAAGACTGTTACTCATAATACTAATCCCAAACGTAGTTGTCATGTCAGTTTCACACAATCATCAATTTGAATGTTTGTGTCTTTTAAGTGGGTTTTGTCCTGTTATTCTACAATGCAGGAAGTGACTGTGCCCCGAAACTGAGTTACCAACAAAGAAATTAACATCTGTGAAAATATTCACTGAAAATATTGCAACTTTTTTAACAGCTGGAGAAGTTTTAAGGTTGAGGTGAATGTTTAATAACCACTGTTATTTAAGTCTTGTTGAATAAATAGTTATTTACTCATTTATACAGACACATGAATCCTACAGTGATGGATATAGTGTGGGAACTTGAACAGGAAATAAACGATTTTTAATAACAGCAAGAGAAACTGAAAAATGTTGCAACTGTAATCTTTTGAAGCGTGCAAGAAGAGATCTTCAAATGAGAAGAGGAAGGAGTGTGGTGCCTGCTGTGCTCCTTAAGATATGCAGATTCAGTTACTTCAACACATTTTTTGCATCTACTTTTTCCAAGTGGTTCTGTGTTATTCAATTCCAAATGTCAGTAATGTCAGAGGGATGTAGCGGGCAGTTCATTAGCCTCATTAAACAAGGCAGCTGCAGCCCAGGATAATGGTGAATGAATGACTCACACTGGCAAAGCAGAAGACAGGCAGCATTGCTTCACTGACTTCATTACACTTTTCTGTCACTTCTGGGGGTGCTAAAATTGATACTTCGTTGGAAATTGCTCTTGTTAGCAAAGACAACTATTTACCTTTTCCTTCTTCACTTCCTAACAAGTGTTCTGCTTATAATGGTCTAAAATCCGAGTGTGGCAGAAAGCCATGGACCACATTCCTGGTGCCTGCTACTGGGAGCCACATGAGCCGCGTAACAGAACTCCCATTAGAATGCAAATCAATTTATAAACTAACAACTCCTCTCTGTAAATTCCCCATTGGCTCTATAATTATCTCTGCTACTTAATTATTGATTATTAGTATGCCAAATCCTGGCTTAATTTGGCTGAGGAGTATAGCCACTGGCAAGGATATAATTTGGAGATATAAATGCACATTCCTTTTTAAAATGCAATCTTTGCTTAGATGGACCAAATAGATATTTATGTTTCCTCTCTCTTCGGTTGTATATTTCACAGTAGCTGCTAACAGACTTGCAACAACCACCAGGCTGTGGAAGGTACGGTTCAATTTGTATTCAGCTTTATATGAGCTCTGTGAAATTGAGATTACTTTTCACTCAAACTTCTTGTTCGACATTCATAAAAATATTTTATGTTATTCTTCCATGATTCCTCCTAAATGTAAATAACTGTAATTGTCTTTAGTCTGTGCCTGAGAAACAGGTTAGCAGAGTGATTTGTCCAACCTGATGTAATAAATCAGCAGAAGAGACACAAGCAAAATCCATTTGTCTTTTAATACCAGCCCTGCATTCTGTTACCAACCCTGTGGTGTGTTTGTTTCTGGAAAGTACTTGCAGCACCCTTGGTCTTGCATGGATGCCTAGTTCTGTTTGCCAAAAGCTGCCCACAAGTATGTAAAACAAACTCATGAGCTCTGTCTCTGACCCCACTAATAATAGTGTCTATCCTGAAACACCTGCCTGGAGATTGGTTCTTGGGTATTTGGTCTGTCTAGTGAAGGGGACGGTCTTCTAGACTGACATAAAAATGAGTAGTCATGGAGCGGGGGGCTCTTTCTTTTCCACACAGTCAAACCTAAGCACAAGATATGATGACCAGGAGCTTGATGTTAATTGCTGTGCTAAATACTAAGCAGAAGATACTATGCAGCTTTTGGAACTGTTAGGGTGTGCTTGGAACAGCTCTGGAGCACTTGGGTTTTGTCCTGGCCTCCCATACCTTAAACTGGAATCAGCCTGTTTGCCCATTTTCAGGAGTCCTATGCCTGTTCTGTCACTATCAGCTCATATTATTGCTCCTCTGCAAGTTGACAGAAAAAAAGAGAATCTGATCTCAGTGCATAATCTTTGAAGTTTCATTTCTTTGTGTGTAAGTGCATTTAATGTAAGTCTAAATGAAAAGAGATTATTGACTGTGGTATTTGAGAAGGCCACCCAGAAGCACCTAGGGGGAGAACTGACAAGGAATGAAGGAGGAAGAGCCCACGGTTGCCAGTGCCACCTACTAAGCTAAGAGCATCAAATGCACCCCCAAACCTCCTGTCTTACAAAGCAGGTAGCAAAGTCAGGAAGGAACAGAGAGTGCCTAAAGAAATGGTCAGGGAGAGCAACAGAATTGGTGCATTTCTCTTTGGAAGAAAGGTAAATGGGAAGTGATATTACAGTGTTTCTCAAACCACAAGTAATTTAAAGATATTTTTTTTTCCCTCTCCTCCCCCCACCCCCAAACAAGAACTAGTGAATACCCAATTCAGTTACACGTCTGCATTTTTAAAACACACACACAAAAAAAGAAAACCAACCACCCAACAAAAGCCAAAAAACCCCACATTTCAGAATCACATCATATCCTTTTGCTTTCTGCAGCATAACCAGAAGGATAAAATGCTGGGAAGGGCAAAGGCTGGGAAAGTTTTGTTTTTGCAGTGTTGAACTGTAAAGGGGCTACTGTAGCACCATTAAATGTGATCGCAGATCCATACACTGAGATTTGATCTGATAATTGCTTCTGGTCTAAACTTCACTAAAGCATTGATTTATTCATGGTCAAATTAGCTATATTGCTTTTTCCTTCATGATGACTATTTCACTCAGAGCTTTTGGTGGCTTTGCAGTAACATTTAAACATGATCAAAAAGAAATACAACATGAGCTTACACAGAGATAAAAATAAATGCAGGATGAGATCTTATGGAGTGAAATAAACCTCAGGTTGGCCAGAGTAGTGTTTTGTCTCTTCCTGGAAAATGCCAACACAAGTATTATTTTATTCCAGAAAAGAACAAATAAGAATCCCCTGAAAACTGATTGTTTTAAAAAAAAAGAGTAGTCTCAGTTTTCTTACTTAGAATTTTAACTTTTAACAGATACAAGAAATTTGAGAAGTTATTTGGAACCAAGGAAATGCTCCTTATTTAAGTCTACTTGAACATACATGGCAGGATAAGAGAGCGTTGAAACAGCTGCAAATTATCTTTTCAAAGAGCACTGAAAAGTGGCTTTTTGCAAATAAGAATCAGACTTTGTACCTTTCTCACTAGAGGAAGTCGTATAATTGCTAAGGTGTGTAGCACTCTTTGTTCTCCATAATTAGCACCAAGAAAATAGCAGGGGGTTTTCCATCTTCTTGAAGTACTTTGGAAATGAAAAATAGACACTTTTTTTTTTAACAGTTCTCATTTAATATTTTAATATACGTGTGTGAAATTCAATTGATACGTATTTCTCAGTGTGGAGAATGACTCTTCAGCCTTAATAGCATTATTTGCACTGCAGGTAAATCTTGCTTGTTTCATAGGAAATAGTGGTTTTGTAATGTCTCTAAAATTATCATACCTGTCTGTCACAATTGTTTATTACAAGAACTTTCCTGGAAATAGAACAGTTGTCCAATAAACACAAGCTTATCTGCAAGATTTGTTCAGTAGGTAATTGTGTTCTTGGTGTGATTCAGATGTTAGTCTGTTATTTACTGCTTTGTTTCATTTAAAAAAAAATGATACTACTAGTTGTATAAAATACTACTGCTCAAAGAAGGCAGTATCTTATTCTCTGCTTGTTCATGTCCATTATTTTTGATTTGATAAGTAATGGCTATTTTGTAGTATTTTTCTGCATGAATCAAGTATTACCTTCCTCACTTCTAAGTCTCAAACAATAACTTGGTGTTAGAGATGATTACACTCAGGAGAAAAATCCACACTGCAAGTTGGCCCTACCCTCTTTCAACCTGACAGACCACCAGCGCCACTCTCCCAAGTCTGCGCGGGTTGCTGTGCGGTCTGGTTTCTGCACGGCCCATGCCGAGCGTGCAGCCCCTCACTCCAGCTGGGCTCTGTGCCAGGAGAGCTGCTGTGGTGCTGAAAAGCTGTCGGAGCAGAACCGCCTGTGCTGCAGCTGGGCAAGGAGAGAAAGGCACCTGTGTGTTCATGCCAGGCACCAGAAAGAAACCAGACTGGCCGCTTCACTGACCTAAACGCCTTGTCACTGCCCAGACCCACCAAACTCATCCTCCGACTCTGTGCTCTGCCGCTGGCACTGCAGCAACGCTTCATCTGTCGTGTGTTATCCTCAGGTGGCTTTGGTCAGCTGCATTCCTCACTGGCCATCTCTCTCCAGCACTACCTCATCTGCCTCTGTTCAGTCCTGCTGTTCAGCCTGTCTGGTGGGTGTCTGTTCGTGAGCATGTTTTGTGAACTTCACTGTAACTGGAGAAAACCACAATACCCTCAGCTTCACTGTAGCTTACACAAGCAGTTTTCCAGAGCCCCCTGCTTGTTACCTTTGCATCTTTCCTCTCCTTTAGCCCTGTTAGCTACTACCCATAGTAACTATAAACCCACATTCTATCTACATGTAATGTGATGTTTTAATTGGATATTTCTTCTATCTTTTCAATGTTTTGTCTAGATTTCACCTCTATTTCTGTTGTTCTATCAATGTCCTTCCACCAGAGAATTTATTGTATTTTATTTGCAAGATGCCTCAGCTGTTTATGTAAAATTACTTTTTCATAACTGCCTTAGTTGTGCTGCTTTATGTGAATCAGGTTGACATATATGAATTACATATTATTTTCCTCTTTTTTCACATCTGTCTACTTCACCCTTGCTCCGTTTTGTGCATCCATCAATGTAAGGTTAATGATTTTCTCAACATTCAGAATGTGCTTAGAACATAAATCTCAGTTCCTGATGATGCCTCTGGAATGAGGATTCTGGTTAGGTGGCACAGTGCTAAGCATTAGCATGTATTGGCGTGATTTTCGTACATATAGTTGTAACAAGGGAAGAGAGCTTATTGATCTATTTGTTCAAGAAAGCTCATCTAGTTTGGCAGTAGCTGACATCTGCAAAAGTTACCCAAGAGACAGAGAATTTTTTTCTCTTTATGTTTGTACTGTATATGTTTCATTGTGTGAACTCAGTCTGTGAAACTTAAGATCATTCATCTACCTGTTTTCTTATTCTTACTCGTGCATGTGATCCTGTTCATTAACCAGCTCCATGCATCTGGTTTGTGGTGTCACATCCCCAGAAGAGCTGTGTCTCTGAGTTACCATCTTTTCCATTTCTGTTTTGTGAATCTTTAACATTATTCTTTCATGCCCAGAAGCTTTGTTCCTGTCAGCAGCAGTGGAATTAGAGCTCAAAATTTTCTCACAGGTATTAGTAAAATCATAGTATCTAGTCAGACAGAAGTTAATCCACTAGCCGTATGTTGCAGGGGCCTGGCAGAATGGGTTAATGTGTAATTATGGTGTATGGTAAAACCATGGGATTTGAGAATAGTGTCAGATTTTCTGGGTGTGACCTCTGATAATTCTACTCATTTTTTCCATGCTGTCCTTTACCACTATATAGCTGATCCATGTCAACTACTTTCATCCCATCTAATACTTGCTAGGCAAATTTCATCTACTTCGTGCAAGGGTAGCTAGCAGGTATTTCAAAAAATAAAGCAAGCTAATCTCAAACGGGGACTTTCTCTTACAGAAGTAATACCAGACCTCTCATAGGCACATTTTCTTTTTTATGGATCCACAGGATTCTGCTAAATTGGTTTTGTTTTCAAGCTGGTCTTGAATAAGAAATGGACTTCAATTCTGTATTATAAAGTTTAAAAGATGTTTCTAAATTTGACTTAACTTAATCCTGAAATTAGTTTTGAAGAGTTCCACTATGTCCATTTGCCCAGTACAGAATCCTGCATAGGAGACCTTGGTGAGCATGGAAGGTTGCATTCTTTTTCCTCATACCTAAACTAATGACTGATTTCCTCATGACTAAAACTCAAAGGAATAGGAATATATGTTTCTTGTCTCCAGATCAGAATATGATAGAAATCTCAGCATTTCATGGAATTTGAAAATAAATAGAATGCAGGATCTCTTTGTAATAGTGAGCCAATTCCTCATTAAGATTTTTATTCCTTACTAGTTAGATAATGAGTTACTGTGATTTTAATAAAGTCTGTTTGCTTGTGTACAGGTGCATGGTGGGCTCTGGGATTTATTCTGACTTTACTATAACTGAAAATACTTCTGTTGCTGCTAATTTCACAAAATAGTAGCTCTGACATTTGCAGGAAACACTTTGGCTAAAGGAAAAATACTAAAATATTCTAACATTTTCCTTTTCAAGATACATCATGTGATGGACTAAAATATTTAAGAATACAGTAAGAAATTATCAAAGACAGAAGGATATATGATTCTTAGAGTGTGAAGTGATATAAACACAGGTTATATTGAAATCACTACTTTATTCCCTTTCTCTGCCTACACAGAAATGCTTCTTTTCTCTCAGCAGTGATGGCTTTCTGGCAGAGTGATGCTTGCTTTCCTCCGTCCATGTCTGAGGTTTCTTACTGAAGCTCTTACCAGCCCTTAGCTTGCTCTCTAGTCAAGCATACTTCAGCACCTTTCCTCCAAAGGTCGCCCAAAAGGTCATGTTGCAGGCAATTCCAAAAAAGTCAGTCTGAGAGTAGTAACTGAGATTGGGAAAAAATATTCTGACACTACAGGAGTCACTAGTTGGCCACCATTATGGGGGTTAGGAACAAGGTTTGAATTATAGCTCGAGCTAGCAGGTCTGTGAAGAAAAGCCATCTTGTTGACTAATGATTTGCAAAGGATGTTTTTCAGCATGCCCAGGCTATTGTGAGACAATCAATGCAATTTTGCTCTTCTCCAGATGTACCTATTCATCTGCAAAACTTTTAGCACAGATTGTTCTCCTATTTGTAAACAAATTATTCAACAATCCCAGTGTATCACCAGGATGACAGACAAACAGATGTGATCTGCTATCAGAAGTGGCTAATTTGAGATGCAATAATTCTTCTGTGCACACTGCCAATTTGCCTTAAAGAGTAGAGGAATGCCTGATGGAAAAATACTTCATTTTAAAATCAGCTGGTCTGTTACTGGGCCTTGGGAATTTTGTATATCTTGGTGATAAAATCAGAGAAGCATTTTTAATACCTTTTCTTTATAATTCTTCCATTCCTATCAATATAATTTTAAAGAGCTTAAGTAATTTTTGTTGGGCCTTGTGGTCTTACTGCAAATTTGTCTCAAAGTTACCTTGCTAAGGGAAAGATTGTAATAGAAATGACTGACAAAACCTGACATTCTTCACTACTTGTTATGCTTATAAACTGCCATTTTCTTTTAGAAAACAGCGTGAAAATCTGTATTTATTTCATGGTCTATTCTTAGGCATAATTTACTGTGTGTAAAAATCAGTGTTACAGCTGAACTAGCTTTCTCCCTAGAAGACAGCAAAAGGCTGGATTTTATGAAATATGTATTTGTGTGCATGTTTCTGGAAAAGATGTCTTTCTACTTTTACGTCTAAGCAACTCTCTAATTCTGTACTTTCTCTTTGCCTGGATAATAAATGTCCATATGTGATCTAATAGATTAAAATGTGTTACTCTCCATTTTAATGAATTTTAGCCTCAATCCAGATGGTTAGGTATTATTTCAAGATGGGAAAAGCTAGGGCTGTCTAGCTTAATGGTTAAAGTCCACAGCAGAGAGTGGAGAAGGAAGAGTCTGGGAGCTCTGTTTCCTCTGATCTTAATGTATTAACATGTTGCATTAAAAACTTCTCTGGAAGCAGATTTCACCACCGCTTAACTCTCTCTATGGGTATTTGCTGTTGTATTCTTTGCTTCATGTCCCTGTGGAATCCTCCTGGGTGGAGAAACGGCCTTGAAGGTCATCTCTCTGTGGCTGGTGAGGTTGGGATTTCACATAAAAGGTGAGCAGCATTTTTAAATTAAAGTGGCTGAACAACCTCACTTCCAGTTCCTATCAGTATGTGGTGTAACTCCAAGTTTCGGTTGCTGAGTCCAGTAGCTGCTCAGGTCTGCACTGTCTGGCAGATGGCTCTGACTGGGAACCAGACATCTCACCATCTCATTATGAGTGATTACTTCATAGGAGTCTCATGTCAAAGAAGACATTGCAGTATGATACATGAATGCCAAATCTATGTAAACCCCTAAAGTTTTCTGGCTTCTGAAGCCTAGGATTTGAAGATCACAATCTTGAATTTAGGATATGAATTCCATGAAATCCTATATTAGCAGCTTGTAAAGTCTTTTTGGATTATTTTCTGTCTGAAAGCTAAATGTATTAAGGGCTCAAGCTCTGCTTTGTAATGTTTAACTTGATGCATTCAGAGTCCAGAGTTCTAAAATAAATCCCCAAGATCTCTGTAACTGCTGAGTTAGGCTACATAGCAGGGATACATAAAAGCCATTAAGAGATTTGAACAGAGCAAAGACTGAGACCTGGTGGGAACCCGACTGTTGAGTGTGGTGAAGGGGTAGATATGGCTCTTTAAAGCAGTTTATTTTGTATAGGAAACATATTTAATGGAGAAAGTCTTCATACAGGCCCAGTTTTGTTTTGTTTAACTTCAGAATGTGTAAATGGGCAACAGAAGTTGACGGCGTGACAAATCTAGATCCGAGGTTGAAATAAGCTGATATAACTTTGTTGAAAACAAAAGCTTTTTCTTCACATTATTTTGGATGAGATTTTATTTTAGCGTCACAAACCAGTATGAGTCACAATAGTTCCCATGGTGTTTGAAAAAATAAAGGAAGCAGTGCAATGATGTAGATAACAAATGCAACCTTAAGATGCGAAGTATGGATAAGATAGTAATAAGTACTTGATTCTCTTTTCAGCTAGAGTTCATTTTATTTCTGATATGTATGTTTTGTCAATGGCCAGAAATATATAAAACCTCTGACTGATTCTTTTAATTTTTTTTGTACTTAAGCAAGGAGTTAAAAACAAATTAAGGCTGATTCTGTCTTCAGTGAGACCAAGGTAACTCAAGCATAACACAGAGAAGGAAGCATAGATACACTGCTATAAATTCCTTGCCTAGGAATAAACCCAGATGTCGATTGTGGGTGCACCCAAATTTGATTCCTGTTTTTTATTCTCTCAAAAAAGCAAAATAGATTCCATGTGGCTTGCTGGCTGCTAAATTTACTTTTAACAGTCCAACAGACAGTGAATGAGTAACGAGGGAGGGATGTGGTTCTTTTCCAAAGATTTGCTTTTGGATTTTGCCCTTAGTGGACTTCTGGAGGAGAGGTTGTTGGAAGTACAGTTAGGTATGATCCATGCCCTTGACATGCACTTAAGAAATTACTTTATCAGAAGGAATTTTTCCTGAGTGGGATTTCTGTAACCTCCAAAACCCACCAGTAGTTAGTCTAGATGTTAAACTGCCTGTGGCTTTTATTTTCTGCATAATTTTCCTTGGCATTTAAATGACAGAGAAATAAGATTTTGAAAGTTTATTTCTTTAAGCAGCAATTAGCAGTGAAAGGAAAATAACAGTCTCTGGTGACCATGTGTTGCTTATTATGTATTTACTGTTGTTCATGAAAACATCACCTGTCCTGTTGCTTCAGGTGCCCTTTACATTATTTTCAATACAGTCAATACCATCAGAGCAAGATTCCCCAGTTCCATCTAATCCTAGAAAAATGCAGGTCAGTGAAAGAAGAAAACATTTGTTCCTATGTCCATCACTCACTTCTTTCATAATTCTCCCACCTCTTTAATACTTTTGGGAAGGGAGAAAGACTGTTCTGTACTATGTCCTGGACCATTCTGCAGCTAAAGGAAATAAACCCTTTCCAGAGGTAGACTCACAGACACTGCGTGTTGTGCAGCCATTTGAATAGCATGGGCAGGGGGGCAGTGGCCTTACAGAAGTGGAAATGCAAGTCATGCACTTCAGAGCAGAGGAATGACCATCATTTTAACAGGCTGTCTCCCTGGACCAAGAGAGAAAGTTGGTAAAGATTTATGATGGGCCTTTGTGTTTGTTTTTGCCAGGTTTAATGTAGCTAGTCCTAAAGTTTCATCATATTGATATCATATCATCTGGTCGTATAACCCAGGGGAACATTACACTTTTTTCTGCCTGATAAGGGTGCACCTGCTCTGTGTCACTAGTATTTCTGTTGTAGGCAGCCTGCACTGATCTGTGTGACTGCCAATATTCCACCTTCCAGAAAGATCGTCACTGCAGAGGGGGATAGGAGTGTTGGAGGCTGTCCTGCATGTCACACCATCCATGCTACTAATAGATATGTGCTGGGGGTTGTTTTAAGTACTGAATACACCTGAGATTTTTCCTCTGCACATACTAGTCAGTCCTGAGGACACATCAACATGAAAGCTGTTGACACAAGCACTTATTTTGGCTTGGGACTGGCTTTACACGGCGGTTTAGATGGAGCCGGAGAGATCCAAAATTGGTTTTGTCCTTATACTATTGACATGCTGGAGGTTATACGTTAATCAAAATTTTTATTTATGGAATATATTTTGCCTTTAATTGAGCACATAGCATTCTGAGTTAATTTGTGACATGTGAATAGATCAGCCTAGATCCAAATTCCAATTTCACATTCATAACTCTTATTAACTTCAATGGGAGAAAAATGTATGTTCCAATTTCTGGTGTAATAAGATCCTGAAGAGTAGTCCTGAATCTAGCATTTAATATCCTCGCTAAGTAGTAAAAATGTGCAAAAAGACTTTCACATTATGCATCACAGTGTTAAAAATCCATCTTATTTCCCTTTGGATGATAGACAGTTCAAGGCATGATTGGAGTTAATGACTGTAGCCTGGGACAAAAGGAAATTCAATCATTAAAGTCTTGAATTGTCATCGTGCAAGCATAGAAGTTACACAACTGCTCAAAACTGCATTGCAGGGGAAGCAGTCTACAAAGCAATTTAGCTTGTGTTTGGCAGGGGTTTTTTTGCATAAATAGTTGTATTGCACTAAGCACTTTTGTGTAACATTTTTTTCTTTTCCAGCTACTTTGCTGTAAGTTTTAGGTTAGTATGAAATTTTGGTTTCATCTTTCTTTAAACAGCATTGGTATGATAGATAGAGAACTCTAATCTGAAGTACTTAGTCTGCCAACACAATTGTGATCAAAACTTGTTAGAGACCCCTAATGTTCAATTTTGCTAAAAGAGTCTACGTTTGCTAAAAGATTCAGCTTTTTTTTTTTTTTTTACTGTAGAGATTTCTTCAAATTAAGTCTTACAAGTCAAGTCTGGTAAACAGATGGCTGGGCTTCTGAGTTCCCTTTTGTATCTTTCTTGTTTTGAATCATTATGTTACATACATGTAGTACATTTGGTAACGTAACCTAATGTAGCCATTACCTACTATGTTTAATAATAACACTATTTCTGAATACCCAGATATGCTTTCTTTGGTGAAACATCCTGCTCTCAAGATTTCCATATTATCTGAGTGATGGAACTAATTATTCCATTTTCATTAATTCTGGTGTGAAAAAATATCATTCCAGTTTTGACTTTGTCTTCAACCTTATAATTATGGGCAACTGCCTTGTAATGCTTTGGATAACTTTCATTTCTTCATTCTAGTTCTTTGTAGGATTAAACATTTTCTTTCATCTTCCATTTCCTCAGTGGATGCATAGCGTAGATGATGGTGCTCACACTTGCCATCTGCCTTTTCTCTTTTAATAGCAGATTAATTCACTGTGAGTTTTAAAGCCCATAACGTGTGAAAATGTAGTGCCATTTACTCTGAAACCTATTCCAACTGTATGTTTTGTGCCTTCCAGAGACCCCTTTCTCAGGCACATTATCACTTGTGAAAAGGCAACAAACGTGTTCCGCTAGCTTGTCTGGTTGCAGAAAGCTCTTGGTCTGCACCAGCTCCTCATGTTCCCTTTCCGTAATGGAGATAATTTAGTAATATTGCACAGATCCCATTGTGGTCATACAATCGCTAGGAAGGGTAGAAATGTTTTCCTGTGGAATGATGTAATACTTTATGAAATTTACATATATATATATGTATATATCTCAAGATACGACCTATTGTTGCCACATCCAGTCTGGTTCATTATATTTGCAGCCTGATATCAGGGGAAAAAACCCAAAAATACTCCACTACATTTATTTTCATTTTTCAGGATAGTTTGTTCTTCAGAACTAGACCTACTCTAATTTGTAATTTTCTGGTTGATTTTGGTAACAAGTTATGGTTACAGTACCCAAACTTGCATGTAGGAATCCCACTGAGGATAAAGAAATCTAAAATGTGAATTTAGGATTTGTATTTCAAACTTTCACCAGAAAAAAAAAAATCTGAAAGAAAAGCAGTATTCAGGCTGCAAGGGATTCCTTTCCCCTCCCTGTTTGTGAGAGACCTTAGC
>NW_010232727.1:38262-50257 GCF_000690775.1 Eurypyga helias | reverse complement strand
GGCGGGTGGAGCGGAAAGGAGGGGGACGGCTACTGTTGTATGAAAAAGCAATTTTCTTTGTAAGTAATCTTTTGAACTCCTGTTCTTATTATTTGTGATGCCTGTGTTTGAATAAGGTCTTTATCCTTCTCAGTACAGCTCATACATAGATGGAATTATTTATTCTCCTATAAAGATGTCTATTTCTACCATCGCTATCTGTAATTCACCTTGATTTCCTTTGCTGGGTTAGTTTTGTTAAAAAATCCAGGAGACCAGTTGCTCCCTCAAGTGTAGAAAGGCAGAAGAAAATATTTCACAAAAATAGTTGTCTCCTTTTACAGTGCTGTAAAATACTTGTCGACTTTCAACTATGAGTAGAGGGACCCCAGAGAGACCTACGAGGAAAGAATCCCACACTGTGAGCTTATAGGCTCGTCCTGGCTTGGGCTGAATGCAAATCACCATGCGTAGCATCACGGCCATGCAGATAAATGGGAACTTTCATGGACAGAAGGCTTCCCAGACTTCAAAGAGGGAAGCAGGACTAGGATGACCAGGCATTGACAATTTGGTGGGGGTGTTCAGTGCAGTTGCTCCTCTTTCTGTGCTTGGCTTTAGGGCACTGCACCTTGGGTGGTTTCTCTCCCATCCATGCCTCCCACCCTCCTCCTGCCCAACAGCTCAGTGGGGACATCAAACAAACAGTCTCAATGGCCAGAAACCTGGTGGTTTGAGGTCTGTACCAGGCACTGTTCTGGGACAATTGTCCCTGACTAAGCACGTCTACTTTGCCTTCAATGATGCCCTAAAAAAACATCTGCTTTTTTCTTTTCTGTAGGTTATGAGGAAGACACTGTCAGAATATGCCCCCTAGCCTTCACCTCCATGCCCTAGAAAAATAGAGGATAGGAAGACCAAAGGCTTTATTGCTTATTCTCTTTTATGGGAGTACAAAAATCGTGGGGAGCAGAATGAACTGTGTACAGGGAGAAAAAGACTGGGAGAGCTTTATTGTTTGCCACTCATCTTAATGCAGCTGTGAGAGTGGAGAGGAGAGAGTATAGGAAAAGGCAGAGCGGGAGAAAGAAAAAGAGGCTAGGAAGAAGGGAAAAAAGATTAAAATAAAAAGAAAAGGAATTTATTGAGAAAAGGAAGTAGATTAAAAAAAAGAAAAACAGAAATAAATTAATCTCACTAAAAAAATACACATTGAAAAGATGGAATAAAGAATCTACTTTGAATACACTACAGAAAAAAAGTGAATCTGAGCAGGGCTGGAAAAACACTTTAATACAACAGAGTACATACCAAAAAAGTAAAAATGTAGCATTCTGCATCTACTGTGCCACATGGGTGATGGGTTAAACACTCCATGCACTTTCAGATAATTCACTGCTGGTGTTTGACTCATTCACTGTGCAAATTTCACTTTGAAGATGCCACTGTATTGAACATTTATAGAGAAAACCCAACTCTTCAGAGAGATTCAGATAGTGCACCAAAACCTATCTGAGGTCTGTCTGCTTTCTCTAAAGTCAGAGGATGTTGTGCTCTAGTGACTGGGTTAAATTGATTTGGGGGGGATAACTGCTAGTCTCCCAGGTGGTTGCACTCATTTATGTAGTAACTGCTGGCAAGCCTCTGCCTCCAAAAACACACTGGAACAAAACAAGAACATTCTAAGGACCTTTTGAGTTTTTAAATTTCCCTATCTTAGCATTTGAGTGTTACTCAAATTACGAGCATACTGATCTCTGAAGACATGAAATTAAAATTCTAGAGCAGTACAAAGTACTACTAATAAAAGTTGAAAAACAAGTCCTTAAAATGTAAAACAAAAGTTCATAAGGATACAGATTAATTGCACAATATTTAGTTTCCTACAAAGGGTGGCAGTAGTCCTGTTAGTACGATGGATAGCCGATTGGTAAGTTTTTAATTCTGTAATGAGCTCCAACTCCTGGTTTGATAATTGTACATTAGATGTTCCTGAAACAATTGCTTAAACTTTCACACCGTAACAGAAACAATAAACTCTCTTGTTGTGTAGTCTCACCAAATAACAAAAGCAGCATGATCTAGAATATTTTTCAGTTTACAAAATAAAACTGACATGCTTGATTGAGCTTTATTTTAACTTTGGGCACAAAAAATAAGACTGGGATTAATCCTATAGGTTTTAGTCATATATATCTACTTTACATTGCAGTTGAATAAATTAATAGCATAATTTACCAATAACTTATTGCTTATTTCCCATTAAGATTTTATATGGTAAATATTAACTAACATTTAAATCCTGCAGTTGGTTTATTCCTCCCCTTTGTTTAGATCTGCAAATACCCACTGATGGAGTTTAACTGGAATGTCAGAAACAAGGGTGCAGGATAGTGTTCCCACTAAGCAGAGCAGACATTTTTGATAAAACTTAAAACAACAGCTGAAAGTAAGTAGAAGAAATAGTTAACCTGCTACTAAATCCTAAATTCAGAGGAAAATATTCTCATTATTCCTCTTTTATAGGGTTCTTTGTTTTCAAGCCAGTAAATTCTGAACAAGTAAGGGTTTATGGCTCAGTGAAAAACCTGATAACGTTCAACTGCAGTGAATCCAGATAATGAACATGAAGGTGATGGCCAGGATATCAGTACCAACCCTCCTCCTGAGTGACAGAAAGACTCTGATTCACTGGCTTAAAGCCTCAAGAAGAAAGTGATGGATCTAAGCTGATATACAATACCTCCTTAACACCCAAGGTGGAGTAGAAAAGTTGCATTTGTTGTCACTTGAAGAATTTCCCGCCTTTGTGGGAAGCTGTTGACCTGTGAGGAAGCCCTCCTCAATGCAATGGCAGATGAAGAAAAAGGTAGAAGCAAGGGAAAGATTATACCTTGGCTTTTAAAAGACAGTGGCATTTGAAGAAAAGATCAGGCAGCTCTTCTTTCAGTGTTTCCCTTATGAAAAGGAGAGTAAGTAATTGTTGTAAATGTTCTCTTAACATCATGCACAAGCCACTAGCAGATTCAAGCTCTTAAAACCTGCATAATTGTGCATGAGCTCATTAGTCCCAAAACAGATGGGGTCACAGTGTTTACTAAGCTGCCCTCTGAAGTCCATTTCATAGAATCACAGAATGGTTTGGGTTGGAAGGGACCTTAAAGACCATCTAGTTCCAACCCCCCTGCCAAGGGCAGGGACACCTTCCACTAGACCAGGTTGCTCAAAGCCTCATCCAGCCTGGCCTTGAAGACAGCCAGGGATTTTTCTCATCTCCTAAGAGGTTTGTTCCCTGTTCAGTAGTACATCATCCTTGACACCAAGACTAGATCCAAGAGGGATGGCATATATGAAGGACTGAGTTTCCAAATTTGCACACCTGAAAACTTTCTGTTGTGCACGCATCCTCAAATGGGCACTTTATGACACTGGAATTTCCTGAGCACTAGGAAGTCCTCTCTTCAGGCATGCGCAGAAGTGTCCCCGTCTGGGGACAGCTGAGATTGCCCAGGCATAGCCAACAATTGCTTTTACTGTCTTGATTTAGCAGACAGTTTTGAGGGATGTCTGTAGATCTGGGATCCCCACAAAATCCAGGTCTTTCAAATATGTTTTTTTCTGCTTCTTGGGTGAGTGCTCTAATCACATTATCTTTTCTAATTTACCTTGCCCATGACTGGAAAGAAAGGCTGAAGGCACCAATAATTGGGAGAGGGATCTGAACTGCAGAAAACACTGTCTGATGCTTTACTTGAGGGATCAAATTTAAGATACATACACACAGGGTTTGAACTTTCTATCAGTTATTATGTCCATTATGCCTGCTTACAACATGTAAAAATACATCAGTGCAGTGCCTAACTTGTGACAGTGCATGTTCCTTTTTCTCTTCTTGCTGCAGGTCCCTTAAACTGTTCAAAACATAAAGCTGTTCTTTTGGGCCATTAATGTTATGGGAAAATGTGAAACTACAAAGATGATGCATTAAGTCACTAATTGTTGAACGAATAAGAAGGGCAAAGATTTGATGGACTTAACTAGAGGAAGGCTGAAATCTAACTAGTCTCTCTTTCATGACAGCAACATATTCCTTTATAACCAGATCACACCTTAGGAGTTACATTCAAGAGTTATGCTATTCTGTTCCCTAGAGAGGAGTGCAAGGATAGTTCCTCTACAGCAGGTCATAGCCAGAGACAGCACATTGTGCAACTGATGGTTAATTACATTACTTCACAAAAATCCCATTCTGTCATGCTTGCTGTCATAAACAGAAATTACTTTCTTTTAATGGAACTGAAAATTTCCTTTCCATGATTGCTTTTAAATTTTGAGAAGATGTCTAGTAAGTTTATTTTGGGGAGAGGGGTTCATCTGATTCTTCTGGGTTTAGTAAATGAAAGCTTTGGGATAAGAAAAGCAGCATTATCTGAATTTTTGGCTTTCTTCAAACTAACATACTCACTTTCAAGTTTACCATTCTGTGTCTTAGTTTCCAGGCAAGGATAAATGCTATCAAATTTACAAACCCTGTATGGGGAAGGGCTTTGGACTCTCAGCAGCTCTGCTCACTGGGACAGAGCCCTCACTTGTCAGGAGCTGGGCTCTTAAAAATGTATTTGTGTAAAAGACAGAAAAGACACTCCCGGCAGGCAACCATCCTGTTATTCACTTCCTGCCAATGGGATTCACACCCTGGAACTAGAGCAGTAATGCAAAAGGATGGAGTTCAGAGTGATGAGGGTTCAGACAGGGAAAAAGAATAAGTTGATTTCTTGGTTCATTCTAGAGTGACTGAACCACTAGCACATTTTTACACTAACTTTGCCCAAACTGCTCTCACCTTATGTTTTCTTTTAAATAATATCAAGTACACCATAGTGCACCTGAAGTTTCACTGGACTTTTAACAAAATTCATGCCTGTGCAAGAAGGAACAAAAGACTGAATACACACAGATGTGTAAACACTTAGCTATGACCTTGAGTATGGGATACTTCTGAGTCACATACCTGTTTTGTACAAGGTGGAACAGACATGAAGATTATGGAAGACCACTTTTGTCACGGTCTGAAATTCAGAGGGGATGATTGTCCACCCATCCTACCATGACTCAGTCACAGACAGCAATTAGAGCCTGAAGACGCAGCAGTTCATGAAAGCCAGGCTGTGCTTGTTCACTGCAATGGCCACACCAGAATTACCCACATAACCCTGGGCTTTTAGAAGAAGGAATACGCTAAGGCTTAGTCCCCTCATACCTTGTATGACCCCGAAGACCTTCATCTCAATAACAGGGCAGTTATTGTTTTCATGTTTAATTGTTTTAATTTTAATGTTCGCATCAGTGATCAAAATTGAATTGTAATATAACATTCACCAGAGGAAAGAGTTTCATGTGGAGGCATGCATCCTGGGTCACAAACAACTCACTCAGAATACTTGATTGATGCAAATATTTATTAATTAGCTAGCACAGAAGATGAAATCTGGTTTAGCAAAGAGATATTTGCATCTCAAGAAAGAGGAAAAATATTTATTCTGCTTCAAAGGAAACTAGATTATCATGAGGTAAGGAGGAAATAAATTTTGCTCCTGGAAGAAAGATGAAGTCTGTCCAGAACTGGAAAAAGGCTTTAAGGGAGACATTAGCAAGGTCAACTCATATGGAGTCTTCACCAATGAGTACAATTTGAAACATGAGGCATGTGTAAAAAAAGAGCCTCTGGCATCCATTTCAGCAGAGAGGGCCTACAACAGGTCATCTGGATAAGGAAGATAGACACCTCTCTGATTTAGTCTTAGCATAAATAGGTTCAGGCAGAGTTATCTTCCATTTCTTCATCTGTGTCTTTTTTAAACATTTGTGACTGTGGTGTAAAATGCAAAACCAATACTGATTTTGGCTTGAGCAAGGAATGATTTTGAGGTAGCTGGATAATGGCAAGGCACCTTGTAGCTAGGAATGTTGCTGGTGGTGCAGATCTGTGCAGCCAGTTCCAGGATTCCCTACTAAGTGTCCTAGCTTCCCTCCATCTGTCCTTTAGGGTACCCAAAGGCTAGCAGAGGAATATCCATGAAAGCTGGGTAAGCCAAATGCAGAGACAATATGGTTGGAGGTGGACATCTATTTTCTATTCCCTGGAATGGCTCATGATATGAAGGGGGCAGCATACTTAAACCCCAGCGCAAATAATCTGTACAAAAACACCGACAAGGCCAAAGCAGAGACTCAAACACTGGCATTCAGTGATCCAAACGCTTGACACAATTCCTGGCACAGATTGGGCACAGAGAAAGACCAGAGCCAGAAGGTTCGAAAATGGTGCCTGACATGTTTAGGGGTATCGATATCGGCAGATCCATCAGGTTTAAACTCCTGCTGCAAGTCAGCTGGATGAGCCCTTCATTCTAGAAATGAGTTGTTGCTCTCTCTCTGAGAATTTGGAACTAGCTACTCTGAGTAGAAAAAAATGAGCAATGTCCTGAAATACAAAACATATGGAACATTTTCTGTTCTTTTGCCAGCTTTAACTAATGGATTCCTGAGAACACACTCTGACCGTGCAAATGTAGTAAAGTATTTTAAAACTACTTACAAAATCACAATTTTAACAAGCAGCTCAGACTCATCTTAGGTTTTCTCTCAGTAGGATTATAAAACCTGTTTTTTAAAATATCACTGTTGAAGCTTGAATTGCTTTCAGAAATCCCAAACCTGAATTATTCCTGACAACCAGCAATCATCTTCCTGGACTCTTTTCAAACCACGGTCCACATGGGCCCCATTATCTCTGAACACTGGAGAGAGCAAAGCTTTCCTTGAACCTTCACAACATGCAGTTTTGCTTCACCCAAACCAGAACTGTTTGCCCTTTTTTGTGTACTTGTTTAAGTGTGTTTGCTGTGATGCCACTGTACAGCTGCCAAATTGGTAGTATCAGGTGACGTGCTGAGCTATTATGGGTTTGGATCCACACGACTGTTCTTTGGATCCAATGAAATCTAATGATTAGGGTTAGTTCTTTCTATTTAAGAAAAATGTGTTATTTTGGGTTGATTACTGTAATTTAATTCTGTGGGTAATGGAGGATGAGATTATTACAGATTATCACAGCTCTTTCATAGCCACTACCACACAAATACTTTTTTCCCTTTTGCTGGCTCCAAAGCCAGGCTTATTTTAAATTTGCTGGTACCTGTAACAACTGTGCTTTGTATTTGATGCACATGGATGGTGTTTTAAAGCAGTGCTGCAGAAGCATTCTCTATTCTGCTGTCAAGAAAATCTATATTATAGCTTTCCTGTAACACTCTGATTCTCATGTGTCATCTCTAAGTAGTCAAAATGGGCATTGGCTGTAGCCCACAGAGAGTTAATGTAAAAGTATGCTGAAGCTTCTGCAACTTTCAGAAATCTTCTTGCTCTCCCTATTATAATATCGCTTCTCTTTTTAAAAGTTCTGATGTCAGCTTTTAGTTCAGCAGATAAGAATTGAACTGCTGATTTCTTCAAGAGAGGTGAGCATTAATTTTGACTTCGTAAGGAGCAGCTCTTTGGTTAGTTTAAAAAATGCTGTGCAAGTAGCAGATGCTCTTCATCTATGGTCTCAAAAATCTATCAGGCACTTTCCTGTGTGATTACCAGGAAATTTCTCTGCTACTGCTAGTATTACCTAAATAAGGAAAATGTTGAAGAGAAAACAGAGATGAAAATGATAGGAAGCCAAGACGAGGGCCAACCAAAACAGAAACACCATTACACCAGCTCATTTTTTTTAATATGTCGTAGATACAGGCCTTACCATTAGCTAATTATGGCTCTAATTTCTTTTTTTCATTTGTACATTGAAGCAGTGAAAGAGATCTAAAAAGGTACTGTACTCAAACAGCATATTTCCACAGAGGTGGGATGGCTCAGCATCTCCTATTTGCCTGACAAGAAGAGATGCCATTGCCTAATGTAAATAATTTGTTTACTGGTGACAAAACATTAAGTCTGGCACTGATTGGCTGTGTAGGACACTGCAAAATGTATACTATGTGATGAAAAAGAAGCTAAGATAACCAAAATTTCACATGACACAGAAACAATATTTAGGATAGAAGATTAGAGAGACCCAATTGTGGGTTTATACTCATGAGCTGTCTGAAGCCATAGTTTTGAGTCACAATAGTTTTGGTTAAGAAAACTGAGTTAAGAAATTTCTCCTTCTGTCCCTGGCCACTAATTCTTAGGGTTTTTTACCAAAATATGTCTTGTGGTTTTGGCAGTAGCATTTTTCAGCCAGTTCAATGATCCATTTTAGACCAATCCTAAAAGCAGTGGTGCTTGGCAGGAATATCATGCTGCTGTGGAGAGGCAGGTGTGAGCAAACTGGCTGGGGTGAAGAAATGGTCAAAGTTACACCAACATTACTGCCAAAGCTGGCTTAACAGGAAAATACAGATTATTTTGGGAAATTAAGGCAACATTTCACCTCAAATGATTTCCCATTTTTTTTGTTGGCAAACCTGAGGACAGGATTTGTCGATGACTGTATTTTAGCTCTTGGGAACTGTTTACTAGTTCCTAGACACCTAGAAGCAAAATTATATGCATCTGTTTTTAAATTTAGTAACACGTTTTTGTTTCCTTTTCCTTTAAGGCGTGATAAGAGTTAGGGGTGATTTCAAGAAACCAGGCAGAAGAGAACGTGAGTTTGCAAGGAATGGTGATCCAGAGATCCAGAGCAAAGCAGAGCGGAAGTGCTGTCTCATGTGCCCAGGACCCTGGCATGGCCCACCCTTCCCTCAAACTGTAGGAGTCTCTCTGCAAGGCTGCTCCCTCTGTGAAGGTGGCATGGGAGTTCCGTGGCTGGCACATGCCAGGAGAAGCTCCTTCACACTCACATGCTATGGGGAATATCAAAGCTATCCTCAAAATTCTAACAGATGGTTTTCATGCAAGATTACTGGTATGTGAATGTCATTGTAACCCTCTGTGTGTCCCACCCTCCTATTCCAAATGTATCTCATAAGGATTTCTCTCTTTACCCACAGAGAGATGATGTTCATCCTGCTTCTGTAGGGCACACAGTTTCTGTTGTCAGTTCTAACATTAATTCTGTGGCGAAGTTTCAATTATCTTCAAATATTTAATAACTTAGTCTTTCACAGTTGGCCAATTCGGCAATGAAAAGGATGGTAGAAAAACAGGGTTTGTAGGCCAGCAACAATTTCTCTGCCTAACAGATGTTTGCATGGAAACAGGCACAGGGTGACAGCCTTATCTTATGCTCAAAGCAACAATTTTTTCCAAAGATATGGGCACGTAACATACAGGCACTCCCTTCACTTCCCTTTTTTAAGACCTCCACTACAGTGTGAACTAAGCTCTTAATGACTTGCCCCCAACCTTCTGAGAAATAAGAGGAAGAAACAAGCTCAGAAGCAGTGACAGAGCCCCTGCTGAAAGTAGAGATGCTGCTGGCAAAGGAGTTGTCTTTACTCAATATTTACTGCAAGGAAAACTGAGCAGTACTGAAGCCAATGAAAGAGCAGTGTGGAATGAAGAGAAAGAAAAAGTTTCTAGCTTTTGTTCTTTCTAAATATTTGAAATGTAAAGGAGGCATAAGACAGAGCAAAGGATTTAATGCAAGTAAAAAGTCTAAACAGGTTTAGCATGACCTTAGATGCTTATGTCCATTTGTGAATAGCGTATATCTAATTCTGAAATTGCCTAAAACCTCCAGTATACTCTCTTCGTTTATATTTTCTCCAGATTTCTGTTTTTTGGACCTTCCCCTCTGAGCATTTACTCTACACCTGTAGCTGACAGGGGTACAAGCACAAGGTGGCTTTCCATCTTCGTCATGGAGGGTCTTTGGTCAAGCGCTCACAACACACATGGTACCACTTCTTTTTAAAACATGGCTGTTTCCAGAGTTGCTTGGACTCACACAGGAAATGAGAGATCTGAGTTAAATGCTCTCTGAAGCTTGAGGGAATTAAAGTCTCATATCCAGGTGTACCCTAACCACCAGCTCTGTGGAGATGAGATACCTCTGCCCCTTGCTCTGTTTTTATTCAGTGCCTGATTGAGGCTCAACTCTGAAAGCAAGCTATACAGCTAGTTCATTATCACATATGAGCAGTAGTTCCTCCAATTCCAACTTCATTTTAAAAGGCAACAGTGAACTTTGTTTAGCAGTATCAAAGAGTGGTACTTCAGACATTTTCTGTAATCCTGGGAAGACTCTGAACCTTGATCCCCAAATGCATGGAGGTAACTGTCTAATACCCAGGTTCAGGCTTTTGCACATGTACCTCCTGTCCTGAAGGTGACCCCATTGCCAGGGTGTTTCCATACCTGAGATCTGAATCAGAGAGGGACAGTCAATGCCACGTTTCAATGTGACTAGTTAAAAACGAGTTTCAAGCTAACTGTCAGAAGAAGTACCAGTGTTTCACAGATGATTTAGGGACTGACACTCAAGTTTCAAGGTGGTTGCATTCCTATTATGAGTAGAGAGGGGAGGCTGTGTGACTATGAAGTGGAAATAGAAACACAGATGACAAAATGTAATCCCAGAGTAAGGCTGCTGCCTGCAAAAAATAGGAGACACAAGCTGGATTTATAATTTTAAATGGGATTTAACAACTGATGGTAGGTTGACCCTGGCTGGAAGCCAGGTGCTCACCAAAGCCACTCTATCACTCCTCCTATTCATCTGGACAGCAGAAAGGAAATATAATGAAAGACTTGTGGATCAAGATAAGGGCAGGGAGATCACTCAGCAATTATTGTCACAATTGCTGTCAGCAATTAGTGTCACACACTCAACTTGAGGAAATTAATTTAATTTATTACCAATCAAACCAGAGTAGGATAATGAAAACTAAACCCAAATCTTAAAATACCTTACCCCACCCCTCCCTTCTCCCCAGCCTCAACTTCACTCCCAGTTTCCTTACCTGCTCCCCTGAAGTGGGGCAAGGGGACAAACACCCCAGGTACCCAACTTCCTCTGATGGTAGAGAGCTATGGGGAGCAGAATGAACCCCCCATAATCCCAGGTGCAATGATTAGTGACCTGCTCCATCACTTGAACACCCACAAGTCTATGGGACCAGGTGGGATCCACACAAGAGTGCTGAAGGAGATGGTGGAAGTGCTCACCAAGCCACTTTCAATCACCTGTCACCAGTCCTGGCTAACTGGAGAGGTCCCAGTTGACCAGAGGTTAGCCAATGTGATGCCCATCTACAAGAAGGGCTGGAAGGAGGATCTGGGGAACTACAGGCCTCTCAGTTTGACTTCAGTTCCAGGGAAGGTTATGGAACAGATCATCGTGAGTGCCATCATATGGCACATAAAGAACAACCAGGTCATAAGGACCAGTCAGCATGGGTTTCCTGCTTGACCAACCTGATCTCCTTCTAAGGAGACCCTTTTAGTGGATGAGGGCAAGGCTGTGGATGTTGTCTACCTAGACTTTAGCAAAGCCTTTGGCACAGTTTCTCACAGTATGACTGGGCCCAGATTGTTGTGGTGAATGTAACTAAATCCAGTTGGTGGCCATTCACAAGTGATGCTCCGCAGGGCTCAGTGTTGAGGCCAGTTCTGTTTAATATCTTTATGCATGACCTGAAAGAGTGGATGCAGTGCACCCTCAGAAAGTTTGTAGACACCAAGTTGGGTAGGAGTCTTGATCTGCCAGGGGTAGAAAGATTCTTCAAAGGAATCTGGACAGGCTGGATCTATGGGCCCAGGCCAACTGTATGAGGTTCAACAAGGCTAAGTGATGGGTTCTGCACGTGGGTTACAACAACCCCATGCAATGCTGCAGGCTTGGGGAAGAGTGGTTGGAAAGCTGCCTGGCAGAAAAGGATCTGGGGGTGCCTCCTCAGAGGGACAACTCCTCACACTCTGCCCCTGCTCTAGCCTGGGGTCCCTCTCACAGGAGACAGTCCTCCACAAACCCCTCCAATGTAAGTCCTTCCCACAGGCTGCAGTTTTTCATTAACTGCTCCAG
>NW_010232727.1:18680-38215 GCF_000690775.1 Eurypyga helias | reverse complement strand
AGCCTGGGTCCCCCATGGGGTCACAAGTCCTGCCAGTGAACCTGCTCCACCCTGGGCTCCTCTCTCCATGGGGCCACAGCTCCTGCTAGGAGCCTGCTCCAGCACAGGCTTCCCACAGGCTCACAGTCTCCTTTTGGTGTCCCCCTACTCAGGTGTGGGGCCCTCCCAGGGCTGCAGGTGGGTCTCTGCTCCCCTGTGACCCTCCATGGCTGCAGAGCACAGCCGGCCTCACCATGGGCTGCACCATGGGCTGATGGGGAATCTCTGCTCTGGTTCCTGGACCACCTCCTCTCCTTCCTTCACTGACCTGGGTGACTGCAGAGCTGTTGCTCTCACATACTCTCACTCCTCTGTCCATCTGCAGTTTTGTAGGTATTTTTCCCCTTTCTTAAACCTGTTGTCCCAGAGGTATTATGACTGTTCCTGATGGGCTCAGCCTTGGCCAGCAGCAGGTCTATCTTGAAGCTGTCTGGCATTGGCTCTGTTGGACACAGGGGAAGCTTCTAACAGCTTCTCACAGAAGCCTCCCCTATATAACTCCCCCCCATCCCACCTTCCCCACTACCAAAACTTTGCCATTCAAACCCAATACACATCTTAATCTACTAGTGTACTGACTTGTCTGTCAGGCCTTCATACCAAACCTAGCTTGTGTCCTGTCAGCCCAAACTATGAACAGGACCAGCATGTGACAGTGTTGTTCTGTATTCATCCCTCTTTATACTTGTTTTGATTTTATGCATTTCTCATACCACTTTTATTCAGTGCCTTTTTTTTTCAAGCTCAAGCATCCTAAACCTACCTAATCTTTTCTCATATAGGAATGATTTCACACATCTACCCTTCATATACTTGTCCTTCTCTGCAGATTTTCTAGTTCTAAAACTTCCTTTAAAAGAAAGATGAACGATGCATGCAATATTCAAGCAGTGGCAGGAGTTATGGATTTGTACTTTAGCTGCTACTGTAATGATACTTTTTTGGTTTGTTCTCCAATCTGTTTTCATAATTGCATTTGTCTTTTGACTGCTATTGAGTAACAAGCTCATCCATACAGTTTTCACAATACTGTCCATAGTGGTGACTTTCTGAGTGACAATAATTTCCTTTGAGCTCACTGCTGTGTGTTGGTATAGCAGTGATTATTTTTGCCATTGTCACTACTTTGTGTATATCGAGGCTTAATCGCATCAGGTCTCAGCCCACCCAGCAGCCTGTGCTGAGAGAACTTTCTCCAGCACTTTTTTGGCTTTGACTATTCTAGTTCTATATGATCCGAAAACATCCCTGTCCGCACCCTTTCCACACCATTAATGAAAGTGCTGAGCAGCAAAATCATCCTACCTCCATTGTAAAATGTCTTCTTATTCCTATCTTTTTTTCTCTATCTTTTCATCAATGTTAATCCATGCATGGAATTTTCTTTTTATACTATGACAGCTTATTTTCAGTAAGTCTTTTGTAACAGGCCTATTCAAACTCTTTTGGAAACTATGTACAATATATCAGACAATTCACTCTTATCAGCATCTTCACTGACTGTTTTAAAAAGCAATGCAGACGTGAGGCATGACTATCTGCTGCAAGAAAATTCTCTTTTTCCCCATTTTATCATTTTCATCCATATGTCTCCTAATTTTGTTCTTTACCATAGTTTGCACCAGTTTGCTCGATACAGTAGTCAAGCTCACCGTTGTTTCCTAGAACTTGCCACAGTTTGGTTTTTTAAATGGATGTCATATTTGCCAATTGATATTTCTCTGGTACCTCGGGTGACTTAAACCATTACCAAGTCATGGTTAATTGGCCATTGCATACACAGGATCCCTCAGAACTCTTGGGTGAACACCCTCAGCTCTCACAAATCAGTTATTACTTTCAAAGGCCACTGATAGTTTAAATATTTATGTAACAATATGAGAATTCTTAATGCTACTTAGAGTTATCAACTCTGAACAAGGAAAAAACACAAGATATTACTTCATGGACTAATGGCTGCTGCTAAAGCTGCTTTACAGAGCGACTGTTTGAGGAATACTAAAGGACTGTCAAGAAATCAGGTGGTATTTATGACAGTACAATAGTGAGTGATACAGATTGGATATGTGCGTTGAACACCAAAGGGGAGAAAATGCACTGGTTTCCTAAAGTACACAGTCACTCCCAGCACTTAAAGCTGTACAAGAGATTAACTTCTGAGAAGTTATTTTTAGAATCTAATAAGAGGGTGCTCACATTGAGAAGCCTGATGTCCTGTTTGGATATCTAGTAATAAATCAAGTTTCATGCATCTCCCTCTCATTAGCCTTTCATATGACAAGTGTCTGCCAGAACCCCCAGGTTGCTCAAACCAACAAGCTTTTTGCCTACTTAAAATAGATCATGCAGTCATAGACTGGACTGTCATGGTTCTGATGCCCTCCAGCTTTTGAGCATAAATTTAGCCTAGAGCTTTATCCAAATAAACATAAAGGGTTGCCATTGTTGTCCTGCAGTTTTCAGTGGAAGATACACCAAAGCAACCCTCCAGATTTTGGTTTGCCTGAGCAGGAGAAGCACGAGAATCACAGGAGTATTATCACAAGTAAAGAAAAAAAGGCTATGGATCTACAGGGGAGGTCTGCATAAAGGAGGAAAGACTACAGACACCTCAGTTTCTTCTGGACCTTTACAAATATATCCACAATACGTCGTCTTCTTTGATTGATGCTCCCTTAATAGACAAATTTTATCACTTCTTGTGCCCCAATAAAATGCCACATGTTTTTATATCATGGTATCTTTTATACTGCAGTGGAAGAGAGAAACTTTTACCTCTGAAAAACAAAAAGACTGCAAATCTCATTTTCACCTTTTCTTCTCTTAGTCAGTGATAAAAGTACTGTTGTATTTGTATACTAGAAATTCATTAAAAACCTGATTTTTTTTTGTAAGCCTGCAAGAGTAATACAAATAAATCTGAAAGAGCTACGGATGTGGGGGCAGGTTATTAGAATGACTCATGGAAGCATTCTGCTCTGACAGCCACGTAATGGTCTCTCTGCTTCATTTTTCTCCACTCAAAAACAGTGACTTTATGTTGACTAAATGCTTTTGCTTAGTGTAAAGTATTCTTTACAAATTCATAGTGCCCTAAATGAGAGAGAGTGGTATTTCCAAAGAGCCTGCAATGTTGGCCAAACCATGCTCTGTAGAAGTTGACTGGATGCCTTAAGGAAGCCAAAACGGAGTACTGCTGAGCTGACTGGAATGAGGATATCAGCGTCACACTTTTGTGGAGACACCATGGTGTAGGAGAAAGGGCTGGGCATTTCTTCAGGAATTTTAGTCTGGTAGTTGCAACTATTTTCCCTATTATGTTCTAATTTTTTCATACAATATAAAGTGTTTGTTATGTGATGTGTATGGTAGGTGGATAGGATTCAAATAATACTGCCGGTCACCAGTGTCTCACATGAAGAGAAGTGGTGTTCCAGGAGCTGCCGTAGATCTGGCTGTTTTGCAGCCTCATTAGATGCGAGCCCACAGCCAGGTTGTGCAGCAGAATCATGACACTCTTCAGCTACAGAGGAGGAGGAGAAAAAAAGCTCTCGCAAATTATTGTTCTCAGATCTCAGTTCCTGTGAAATGGAAGTGGCAGTGGCTTCCATTTCCATATCAGATGCTTCCAGTCAGGAACAGGGGGCACATCTCAGCATTATCACAGTTCAAGGTCACAGGAGGAAAAGTGTTTGCATATAAATACTCCAGAGCTCAGTCTTCCTTCTGGCTCCTGAGTGTTTCCTGTCTCCCAGCCACAAAGCCATAGAGATTAAAGCAGTCATATTCTGTTGGTACAGTGGCATGTCAGAAGTAGAAGAAGAGTGAGAGGGCAGGAAGGCTCTTATTATTCCTAGCAGTCAGAAAGTGTGAGGTGTGACACAGTTTTCTATGGACTACATGACCGTAAAGTGATAGAGAAGCAAATTACTCTGTCACTGTGCAATAATAAACAGAGAGAGGGGCATTGGGTTGCAAGTTCAGAGACTTCAGCATGCCTCATGTAATTGTGACAAAAAAGTCTTCACAGTTTGGTTTTTTTATTTAATACCAAGGAAAAATATCAAAGTTACAGCATTTAAAATGTGAGGTATAAAATAGTCTCTTTTAACTGTTTTTTTAACACCTTTTCATTTTTTATATAAGGACAGAACCCCTTTGACTGACAATTTCTTGTAGGATTAAATGATCTTTAGCAACCTGCTGTCTAAGAAAATTTTATTAATCTTAATGTGCTGTGGAAATTGCTGCTACTTTCAAAATCCAGTCTGCTTCACCATAAGATGAAACAGACAAAAAGTGAAAAAGAAGAAGGAAGAGAGAGAACAGGGAAGGGAGGGAGGGGAGGAGAGAGAGAAGGAAAGAAATAGCAGCACAGCAAAATCTGCAGCTCTGCCGTGCTGTAGACTGGATTGTTGCTGCAGAGAAGGCTGGTTGCAGCATCACCTTATCAGCAGCCTCAGAATCTGACATACTTGCACCAAATCAGGTTAGACTTTCAGCAGCGGCCCTGGTCTTAGGCTTACAACTGTGTTGAAAAAGATGCTTAGAGTAGCTAAATGAAACTTGTTACACAGAGGCCCAAAAAACCACCCCCACGCAACCAAAACAAAACAAAACAAACCCACAAACAAAACAAAACAAAACAAAAAAAGGGAAAAAAACACAAATAAAAAGGAGAGATAAGGAAAGAAGAAATCATATAGGGAAGCAAAGAGAGGCAGAAGGGAGAAAGCACTAAGGAGTCCCAGTCTCATATCTAGGGCTTCACTGAGCTTCGCTGAAGCCAGGGTGGATGGTGATGGCCTCAGCTCACTCTTTCTCTGGCTTGAGTTTGCCAAGACATCACCAATCAGATAAAGTCATTCAATGTCAGAGCATTTGACTTTATCCTGGGGTCATGAGAGATGTGAGGAGCTGTGATAGTGAATTTGCTTCTTTCAGACGAGGACTTTTTTTTTCCCTTTCCCTTCATTCAGCTTTACAGATGAATTGTTGACCAATTTGCTGTATCAAACAGAGGACAAGATTTACCATCCAAGCTGCTCTTGTTGGACCTGACTACATGAGCTATAAGACTCTAACAGGCCGTGCAGAGTTCTTGTTCTCTGGAGATGCAACCAGTATTATCCAATGCAATAAAACAGTAATTCAATAGAAAAGTCAAATACAGGGTGCAGTGATGTCAAATGAACCACATCTGTGAAGTTGATGCGTGGTGAAGTGAAACTACTTTTTTAACACCTATTCAGTTCAGGCTGGATGATTGACCTCAATTAAAATATTCAGAGCTTTCTACCCACGTTGTTAAAGTCTATCTGACAACTCCTTCTGACTAGCAGTGATAGTAAATCTCTCTTCAAACTTGGTACGATCAAGAAACTGTTAAAGAAATTTTCAAGATATAGCTACAGTAAAAGATTTGTTTCTACCAGTGATCTCAGTGTAGTCAGAATTTGGTGTGGTTTTACCTATCTACTAAAACTGCCTTCCTGGGAGTCAAAGCTTTGGCTGCGTAGGTGGGTGACTTCTGCTGCCACAGGAGACTTTTCATTGTGTTTCACAAAGCTAAGGTGCTGCTCCTCTATCCCCACAGTCTTACCTAAAGTACTTTTCATTTCTGCAACCAGACACTACAACCAAATGCAAAAATTGCCAAGTTTCATCCTTACATGTCACAAACACAAGAGCTGATTAAGAAGTTCATGCTCTAGAGATGGAGAGCAACACCCATGCTACCCACAAAGGTTTCTTTATTTGCAGAGATCACCAAGCTCTGTGACTGTCCAGTCCTTGCACACACAATCCTAAGTATGAAAATATCAGCACCAGGCCTGCTGGCGACAGATGGGGAATGCGTGTCTCTGAGGGGTAGAAGGATTCTGGCACAGCGCTCACTGAAAGAGCTTTAAACTAGATTTGAAGTGGGACAGGGATAAAACCAGGCTCACTGGAGATTAGTCTGGGGGTGGCACACCAGTGTTTGAGGGATAGTGTGCTAGCAAGGACCTTTGGTCTGCCTCCTCAGTGGAGGTAGGGAATGGAGACCCATGCGGCAGCAAAGACACAGGGGTTGGTGTGCCAGAAACCAGGGAAGCGCCTGAGAACAGCCACACAGGAATTAGGGCTCCTCCCACCAAAAAGGTCACAGGATCAGTAGCCCAACTGAAGTGCGTCTACAGCAATGCATGCAGCATAGGCAACAAACAGGATGAGCTGGAAGCCATTGTCCAGGTGGAAAACTATTATAGAGGTGCCATCACAGAATCGTGGAAATGCTGTCAGAGTGAATGTGGTACCAGTCCTATCCAGATTGATGTCTATTTTGTAAGGGTGAATTCCTTCACTGTCTGAACTCCTACACTTGTGAGTAGGCTTCAGTGTGGCAGCTATGGACTGGGGAACTAAGATGAAGCCCTGCACCATTCTGCAGTGCTGAATCCAGCATAGTGCTACAAATGAGACTCTTCATCTCTTACCTCAGGAACGTACCCTTGTAAAGCAGGCGGCGCTGTGCAGTCACTACCATGAAACAGTGTCAAAGGAGGGACCATAAATGCATTTTTACTTGCAGCCAGCTGAAGTGAGTTGGTAAGGTGAACAGCAAGCAGCAAATGGGATTTTAATGAGTGATACATCTCCTGCATCTGAGAGGAAATGTTTGCCTGACAGGAGTAAAACCAATACCACCGCAGAGGGAAGAAAACCACCGCTCTCAGCTCTCTTGAGTGAAATCTCCACTACCTCAGCAACTGAGCAGTGTAAGACAGCAGACGATATTGGCATGCTGACAGTTTAAGAGTGGAAGAGAAGTACACCACTTATCCTGCTCCAAACTCAACCTAAAAAAGCAGATAACAGTCAGGGTGAGAAACTGAAGTCAACCGGGATCTAGGAGAGCTCAAATGATGCAAGACTTTGGAAAATAATCCTTGTCTTATTTGACCAGCTTTACAATAGAATGTCTGAAATAAATTGCCTAGTTAAGAGAAGAAACAGAGAAGAGCTGAAAGAGAGGAACTGACTTACTGGAGAAGTAAAACTCTCAGACAGATTTGCAGTGGATTAATTTCTTTGTTTAAGACAGGAAAGTCTCCGAAGAGTCAAATGTGACAGCTTACAAAATAGGGCAGTTTAGAAAACAGGATAACTTAGAAAATGGGGTGTTTCCCATCCTCAAGACTAAAGAAAACAGTAAAAACAATTTTTGAGTTTATAAAATAACCATACTATCTAGAAAATCTTTGGAGCAAAACCAGTTGAAGCAAGAGTTTCAAAACAATCAGCCACAATGAAAATTGCCATGTTAAATAAGGAACATTACAGAATTATTGAAGAAATTACCTCATTACATGATAACTCTTATGCCTAAATCTCCCAGCTAGCCCATGTGCCTTGGGCAAGTGAAGATGGCAGCATTCTGGATGCTTCCCAACCCTTCCCTTGTTGGGAAGTTTTTATGGTGCTTGTCTTCATCAAAGATGAAGATTGGATTAACTGTTGCAAAGTAGTTGCAGAGGAAATAGTTACAGCTTGTTGAGGAAAAACTTGATTTCTGAAACATATGTTTCCTTGTCCTTCTGTATTGGATTTGGCTGGATAGAGTTCATTTCTTCACAGTAGCTACTATAGGGCTATGTTTTGGATTTGTGCTAAAAACAGTGTTGATAACACAGGGATGTTTTCTTTACTGCTGAGCAGTGCTTTCCCAGAGTCAAGGTCTTTCCTGCTCCTCACCCCACCCTGCCAATGAGTAGGTTGGGGGTACACAAGAAGTTGGGAGGGGACACAGCTGGGACAGCTGCCCCCACCTGACCAAAGCGATATCCCATACGATATGACACCATGCTCAGCATATAAAGCTGGGGGGAGAAAGAAGAGTGGGAATATTCAGAGTTACAGAAATTGTCATCCCAAGTAACCGTTATGTGTGACGGAGCCTTGGTTTCATGGGAATGGCTGACCACATGTGCCTGCTGATGGGAAGTAGGGAATTAATTCCTTGTTTGCTTTGCTTGTGTGTGTGGCTTCTGCTTTGCCTATTGAACTGTCATCATCTAAACTCACAAGTTTTCTCACTTTTACTCTTTTGATTCTCTCTCCCATCCCACCATGGAGGGAGTGAGCAAGCGGCTGTGTGGTGGTTAGTTGCCACCTGTGGTTGAAGCACAACACCTTCACAAGAGATATCATGAAGGGACAGTGTTTCAATAAGTTTCAGTTACTTCTTCTAACCATAAATTGTTTTTTTCCAGGGTGTGGGGGGGGGGGGGAGGCGGAATTTAATAAAAGGAGGAAAAATATTCGGTTTCTGCACAAAACATAATCTAAGCATTGTAAATTACATTTTCCAGCAAGAAGCCAGTGGATAAATTGTGATATCTCTTGCATATGTATTGTAACAAGCATCAAGAATTTGAAAGCTTGAACAGGAAAATGTAGAATTGATAATTTTATGGTTGTAAGAAAATGGTCGAATATGTTTTGCTTGATAGTGTTTGGCTGGTCAAATCCAGCCTGATTGCATTTGATGCATTATTTTTATATCTACTGGTTTTTCACCTGAAGTGCATCAGTAGCTCATCCAGCATTTGAGAACAGTTCCTAGCTTTAGCTGGCCAATGGTAAGTGTGTATTAATGAAGGGATTGTATCTCCTGAATCTGTTATGTCAAGTCTGCAACTTCAGGACTTCTGCAGGCTTGAAGCTGAGACAAATTTGACCCACCACATTTCTGTTGGATTGCATGATCATTCCTGTTGCTTTCTGCCACTGTCTCAGCATCAATGTTTCTTCCATGATTTACTGAGCAAGAAAAACCAGTTGTTCTCACTAGACTTTCTAACCATTTTCTAAATTTCTTATTGGTGTTTTATATCCTGTTTCTCAGAGGCCATTCTGATATTTCATGTGCTTCTCTATAGGTCCTTTGCCCCAAATATAATTCCACTTGTTTAATGTATTACAAATGGCTTTATACATTTCTACAACACAAGACTTCACCTGTCCTATTCTTTAAATGGAGGCAAGGATTGCATTATCAGGTCCTAGTGTTTCACCTTGCTCACAGCAGTCTCTGCCTGCTGATGACATTCAAGTCTTAGGAGATGAATTATGCAGAATGTTTCACTTATGCCACCAAGGCTGCACGTCTGTCCAGGACAGCTGGATGCCAAGAGAACAGATCAGATTAGGACCTCCAGCTGCTTTCAGGTTGCCCAGAAATCCTGAGCAAATGGCCATGGCCCAAGTGTCCAGTTCCATCCAGGAACCCAATGTGTTATGGATATCCATGAGGTGTGCTTACAGCATGTTTGATGTGTTCCCTGTACCACCAAAACAGAACTGCAGAATCCCTGTAGGCTTGCTCCAAAGTCACAGCACACAGCATCACTGGGGATGGTTCAGTATTTTTACACAGAATCACAGAATGGTTTGGGTAGGAAGGGACCTTAAAGCCCATCTAGTTCCAAACCCCCTGCCATGGGCAGGGACACCTTCCACTAGATCAGGTTGCTCAAAGCCTCATTGAGCCTGGCCTTGAACACTTCCAGGGATGGGGCATCCACAGCTTCTCTGGGCAACCTGCTCCTGTGCCTCACCATCTTCTCTGGGTCGAATTTCTTCCTTATATGTAATCTAAATATAAGTTTCTGCTTTTCACATTTGGGAAAGCAGGAAAGGAAGAAGGAAAGCAGAAAGCAAAAAAGAGAGGAAGGAAAAATACAGTATTTTTAATACTTTTTTACTTACTAGTTCTGCCGAGAATGAAAGAAAAAATAAATCTAAAATACACAAGGACATCAGCAACTTGTGACAGCATATTTACATTATGTGTTCTAGCTGAAGTTCAAACTGACTGCCAGATTTGGATCCTTTCCTGAAATTCAGTCTGACAGAGCACTTCCCTTGCAGCATGGGACATGCCTTCTAAGATCATCTGAACATATTAGCTCCTGCCATTTAAGACTCTCAAGGCTCTGTTTTCTCTTTTTCTCTAGTACACACTGATGAAGACTGAAATGCTTTTCTTTAACTAAAGCTGATGAAGCTGATACAGAGTATCTGTGAAATTTAATTGCCTGTGAAATACAGAAGGTCAGTTTAGATGATCTAATGGTCCCTTCTGGCCTTAAACTACACAATATCTGTTAAATAAGCCATTAAAATGTTGCTGTGTCTAGTTATCATGAAGATAACTAGAGCTTTTATAAATGGCCCCTAATTTAAAGGGTACCCTTTATAGTCTGCGTACAAGCTCTAATTAGGTATTTTAATAATGTTCCTAAATGTAGTAAGTGGTTTGTATAACCTAGAGTTTAACAGTTACTTGTTAATAAGGCATAGTGTAGTGCTGGCATCAGAACTGTGCACAGCAATGTTTCTGTGTTACATTGTTCAAAGCCGTCCCTAACAAAAAATGGTTAGAAGATAAGTGTAAATCACAAAAGATGGTTTTTTACCCAGTACATTTTCACACGTAGCAATGCAGACTTGGGTCTGGCAGTGAGCCGTACATAGTCTTGTCCACTAGTACAACAGTGTGATTGTTGAGTGTGAAGGCAACGCATCATCCCAAGGTTTAGCTGCAGAAAGGCAAAGACAGGGAAATTCACGTGAAGGGAGTCATTTTGGGCTTTTGTGTTAAACCCCATCCTAACCGTGCTAAACCCCTGGCACACAGAAGAATGGATCACGTGCATACAGATCGTGCTTGGGAAGATGCAGCCCAGCTAAGCGGGGGCTGCCTGTGGCTTTGTGGCCAGCCTTGAAGCCAGCTGGTGTAGCAGGACTCAGATCCATACAGCCAGACTCTCACCCTCCAAAACTGACGCCACATCTCTATGAATCTAATGATTCCCAGCACACTCAGACTCAAATATTCTGCCCAGGCATTATCCCAGTGGGCAGCAGCTGTCCAACACTAAATTTGTACTGAGAACTATATTAAGAAACCAGCAGTGGTGATGATTGCACAGATCCATGTCTTCTGCTCTATTTAGTTTTAAAAGTACGTGTTTGGGGTTTTTTTAATTTATATGCAATTTACATTAATTTACTGATAGCTTGGCAGGTCCCTGGAGAAAAAGGGAAGAAGAATGGCTCAGAAAAAGAGTACCATTCAGCAGACACTAGAAAGCCGTTGAGATAATGCCATAACTGTTGGCTTTGTATCACAAATTTATGATTATTGCCTTTACAACCTGACACTGAAAGCTGCGGAACACAGCTTCTTTTGGAGGGAATTTCTTTCCTCTTACATGAGGGTGACAGCCAGCACTCCTCCGCAGGCTCTGAGGAGGCCAAATCTACTGGGGCTCCCAGCAGAGGACGACGAGTGGAGGAGTGAGGTGGATGTGTTTCTCAGCGGCAGTGTGTTAAATCCCTTTTTACAGAACACCTTCCTTCAGCTAAATGAGCATATCTTACATAGTCTTTTTCACCAGTGTGGGGCTCTGGCCACAGGTTCTTGAAGGGAGGAAAGGCAAAAAACTGAACTAGGGCAACCTGCAGGTTCAATTGCGTGCTGAGGAGTGTGCAGCTATGGGTCAGGGCTCCTCACTGAGAACCTGCTCTGAGTAATGCTGATGTACTGGTAGCTGGCATCCTGGCGTGAGACGCTTTTTGTCTTTTTCAGTGTCTGTCTTGTGTGTCTCTTGTGGTATGGTAATGCTGTTCTGTTTGTGACACAGTTTGATCAGGCAACAATATTTGGTTAATGAGATATTTTCCTCACTGAAGTAAGCCTAAAAGTGAATTAAGCAGTACCAAGGTATAGACCCAGGCATTTTGGCTCCTAATTGCCTGCACTTCTAGGTCATTAAAACAGTCCCTAAAACCTACTGTTGTGTAATAGCCAATCAATTTATTCCTAATGGCTTATTGTATTTATTTTTTCTGCTAACAAAATACCAGCAATAACATGCAATATATAATAATTTAGGTTAGAATTCATTGCACCTAACTCTAACTATCAAAACTAAATTCTTTAGCTCCCATTAGTTATCTGAGCAATTTTTATGATAGCCTAGATGGCAACTCTAGACTAACAGTTTCCTTTTCAAATAGCTAGTTAAGTGAGATGAATTATCCTCTCCCTCCCTTGAATTATTTATGTGAGCTATTTCTAGCCTTTGTAAGATACCATATAATTTTGTGCCATATAGGACTCTATATGTGTGATGGGTCAGCCTGCATACCCAAGTATTATTTTTCCTATCCTTTTAAGGAGCAGGAAGCTGGAAGTTGATTGAACTACAGTTCAGTGTAATTTTTACTTTCACCGGGGAAAAAATAATAGGAAAAAGGAAAAGGATAAAAAATCCTTTTCTTGAAGGCAAAAAAGCAGAAAGTAGTAAGGAAATCAGCAGCTCACTCTGGTTCTCAGACCTTCCTTTTATTTTTTCAGGTTTACATCAGAAATGAAATTTAATTTCCCTATGCAAATGGTCTTCCTTTCTTTCAGAATAGCTGGCTTTTTTCATAACCATGGAATGAATGTGACCAAAGCCAGGTTTATCAGGCATTCCGCAGATGTTGCACCCCAGTTTCTGCTGTCACGCTAACACTGTCAAAGTGGAGGCACCCCTGTGCACCAACCTGTTTGCAAAAGTCATAGCCAGACCTTGCCTGTTTGCTGAAATAGCTGTGTAAATGAAGCTGTGCTCATGTTTCCAGCATACGCATAAGACCCCTCTGAAACCATATGGGAAAAGATATCATGTGCAAATTAAGCACACTGGGCTGCTGGTTTGACAGGTCTCTCTGCACACCAAGTCTTCTGGGACTGCAGATTTCATTACCCAGGTCTTCAGAGCATGCCAGGGAGGTTGATAACTTTAGTGCCAGTTCGTGGGTGCTGAGGCTGATGTTGCAGCTGATATAAACACAAAAACATGTCAACTTGTTCATAATAGTTTTTATCTCTACTATCAACTCCGGTATCTGCAACATCATTTCTTTGCGCTGCTCAAGTTATTTGTGTTCTTATTCCAGAAACTTAGAAAGGCTTGCAACTAGCCAAAGGGCAAATTCCATTATAAATTTTAAATCAAATATTTGTTTGTGTGAAAACCTGCAGCACCAACTAATAGAAGCAAACTGTCACTATGCCTAAAAATATTCTGAAATATATTTCTGAAGTACATTTTTTTCGTATCTCCAGTAATAATAGCAGAGGCTCATTAAACGGAGAGAATGCTCTATTCAGATACTCCTTTGTATTCATAACAAGATTTAAAACCTACCACCATTACAAAGTATTTTTTCAAATGATACAAAACAGCATTTTTAATATCAATTTTCATGAATAATTATTTCCAGTAAGAACGGTCCTTGAAGAAGATGAATCCCTCACCATTTAAAATGACTATGCTGTAGTTGATTCACTGATGGTTTCCATGGCCTAACTAAATTAATTGTTCTCCCTATAGCAATGTTTCATATTTATTTTATCCAGAACTTTAATCCAGTTTTCATTATATATAAAACTGTGGCTACTGTCTTGTGGGAAAAATAAGCTATTACTATCACTAGAACTGCATATCTTTAAAAAGAAGAAACTTTTATATTCTGTTCTAAAATCTGTAAATAAGAAAGTCTACTGTTAGTTAATCTTTGTATTTCAGTTTTAAACTTTTTTGTTAAAGGAGGCTTAAACAGAATGAAATTAAAGAAAAATTTAAAACAACCAGGAATATCTAGCTGTACGTTGAACTATATTTTAAAAGCCTATATTGATTTCTGGGGAATTGAGAATTTATTGTTTTTCAAATAGACGATGGTAATATGGGACTAGATAACATAAAAATAAAGACACTTTTTCATTTTTCACTTTTTAAAAATTTATCTTAACAGCTTAAACACACTTCTTTTTCACTCTGGACAAGCTTTATTGTAGAAAACCCTCAGACATTGACAGAAATTGGCAGCTGCTGAGTGTGAGCTAAAACACATGCCATGAAATGTGTCTTCCTGCAACTGATGTATCCATACATTTGGCATGAGTTTTATGATGCTGTGTTAGTGGTAGTGCTGGGACACATAAGGGGTTTTTGAAACTTAATAAACATAGAAATAGTTTTAAAAATCAGGAGGAAACATGTGAAAACCTTTTCTTATAACAAGCATGGATTTTAAATTCCAGATGTGATTTTACATTAATGTCTTTTGAGAAAGGAACCTTTCAAAATCATCCTTGAAAACATAGTTATGGTTGTCATGTCCCAAGGTAAATAACAGGTTTGTTTGCTGTATCATCTTGGAGAGCAAGTTCTATTTTTTTGTGCAGTGAAGTCCCAGTCCTTACATTATTTAAAGAATTCTTTCAAATGAAGATAACTCCTATAACAAGCATATGGTTGCAACGACGTGTTTACTGCATGAGGAAAAATGGGAGCTAAGGCTCCCAAATAACATAGCAGTGAATGAATGATTTAGCAAGGAGACAAATAATGATAATATGAAATTGAAGAAAATGTCAAGCAAAGAAAAGAATGATAATATGATTATGAGGGGTTTTTTCTTTTTAATCACATGTAGGTGAAAGTATTGTAATTTTTATCTGCAGCAGCAAGTCTCAAATTAGAAATATATCTGTACTTAAGTATTGGAAACTGGAAATTACTTTTTTAAGAAATTCATTAAATAATAAAGGGAGAAATGTATATTGCCTGGACAAATAAATGGTTCTTTATAATTCATCATGCACTAAAGCCAAACCGTATAGGAAAATAACATGGAAGGGTATTTCTTACTTTTGAGTTGGAAGAGAACAGATTTCCTTGTGTAAGAAAACATGGTATCCTCTTATCCCACAGGAGTACCCTAATCGCTCGCAGAGAGTAAGACACCAGAGTTGTTCTGATCCTTGGCACACACTCTTTTAAAAAAAAGGACAATGATGTGGGAAACTCAGGTTCCTCAATTCCAGACTCTGCATTTGCTCAAATCCCTTTTCTAGGCATGCAAATTCTTTTCAAAGGAAAGTAATTCCCAAATGTTGCGTTACTGACCCAAAAAAAAAAAAAAATCTTTAAAAAAGAAATTCCAAATATAAATATATTTTGAAGATTTGTAACTAGCTCTACTCTTTGTCTCAGCCACTGATCTTTTGCTTCTGGTGAGAAATAATGAGAAAATACAATATCCCCTGGAAGAAACATCAGAAAGCTAAGGAAAGGCAACTGATCTTACTCCCTAAACACTTGTCTGTGGCCTGAGGGTTAAAATTTAACATTTCCTTTCCCTCAAGCTCAAGGAAGTCCATCTCTGGTCCAGAGGCCAAATACAACCCATCAGTTCTTTTAACCAGACACTTGCAAAACCTCAGATCGTAAGGGGCATTGAAATTACTTGTCCTCTATCTCCTGCACAGGTGGTTGTGAGTTTACAACCAGCTTTTCTTCTCCCTTAAGGAAACTTCTCCCTGGACCTCAACCACTGCTTTTGAGCAGCAACCTCATAAGCCATAAAAATCTAACTGAGTGAAAAGGTGGCCACACATTTCAAACTAAGCTTCTCATGTGAAAAATGGACCTTTGAGCAAATAACTGATGAGTGATAATGGTGCTGTAATTCAACATTAACCATGCTGCAAAGAACTATACGAATTCTGCTCCCAAAGGGCAGCAGACTTAGAAACCGTCTTTTAGCAAATCAGATTTTCAGAGCAGGCAGACGTAATTTTTTAAGTCACACTGTCTACCCTCCACTGACATTCCACTCAAACCAATATGTGGCCTTTTACCCAAAGTCACCATTTCACATGTATTTTAGACTGTAGTGACTGCGTGATTTGCTCTGACAAGCATACTGATGGTTTTGCTGTTAGGTAAGGTAGGACACTGACCTTCTCAAAACCATGTGAAAATAAGCTCAGAAGAGAAATACATTAACCCTACTCTAACCCACAAGCAGTTCAAGTGCACATACGGAATAATTCTTCTCTGAAGCTTTTATGAAAGAGCAGCTGTCACAGAGCACCGTACTTTACAAAGAGAGATGTAATGCACTGGAGGAGAGACCATCAGAGTTTACTGGAGAGTAGGCAGTCAGATAACATAGTTGCTGCTAAGGTGAATTATTGCAAAACAACCTGTTGGAAGTATTGTCCTAATGTTGTAGGTAGTTCAATGGCTATTTTCAAGGAATCGATTACCTCAAGCCAGTATGTTACACTAAAGATTGTCCTGTAAGCCCCAAAGCACACAATGGGCCAGCAAAAGGCAATTTGCCTGCCCTCTGACGGGGGCTGTCTGTGCCTAATTTCATTCCAAGTAAAGACCGTGGATATCATGTTTGGGTTTCATATGGGAATACTCTATGGTAAAGTCAGAAGTGTGTCTGACAACGAAGATAGAAGCAGTGTCTCCCAAAAACTCCCAGAAATAAGGTGCATGCAGTTAGGAACTACAAACCCCCCAGATTCTTCCCTTAGAAGCTTACAAGTGAAAAGGACATCCCTAGGAGTATCTAAAAAGGGACAAGAGAAAGAGAAGCAGAAGAAGGAGGGAAATTATAACAAAATCAAGCAGATGCTCAGCTGAAGTGAAGGCTGTACATAGTGCTGTGGATCCTGTGAAGATTACTTGACTTTGCTTTCATGCTAACTGGTGTTGTGAAGGATATGTCAATAACCAAAGTTGTCAGCTGCCTTGCACTAAGAAGCTGAATGAAGTTCAGCTTGCTTGATAAATTTCTTATCAGTATGTCACACCAAACTTCAGTCTTGCCTTTTCATTTGTCATTTATTATCACCACTAAATACCCATTCAGCACTGTTAATGGTCATCTGCTTGGTTGGCCACCTGTACCTACATTCCTATGATAAAGCATCTGTCAAGAACAAAAGAAAGGGTTCACTTTGCTCCTACTCTAATTTTAAGCACAGCAACAAAACCTTAATAAACAAGCTCATTAGGAACCTGCTTGCCCACCAGGGAAAGTTTCCACCTGAATTTCATAAAAATAGGCAATGCATCTCAGATTTTTATGTCTCATATTTTAAAGTACAAAGCGATGGAAATTTTTTATTCCCTTTTAAAGGAAGCACTCCAATTTATTATCATAAAACAGAGGTGGCTGCACAAATTTGAACAGTTTTAGAAGCACAGTACATCATTTTGTCATTAAAAGTATCCTGGCCAACATGAAGAAAGGTGGGTGGTGCCTCTAGGAAAAAACTATTAAGGCTCAAATTGCACAGATGTTGAATATGGGCTTTATAAGATAAAAATGCATTTCATTTGAGTCAATGTGAATTAGAATTCCAAATAATAGCATTCTCCAGGGTAATTGCATTACTATAATGTAGTTTTCTCTTTCAAAAATAGCAGGCAATGGTCACTTGTAAGGAAATTATTTTGTTGAGATATGTCAAACACTAACAGAGGAAGTAAAAAAGGAAAACCTCACTTTCACATCATATGTCTTGCAATAATTTTCAGATACCTTTTTTTTCAGCCATCTTAACTACCTTGCAAAATCTACTGTTAGCAAAGTTTGCATATTTAAAACCTGCTGGTTATAGAGTATACAAAAGACTTCAAAGCTCCCTGTGTCATGTTATCAGTCTTGCAAACAGTGCTCACACTCAGAAAATTCTCCAGTACCTGAGAATATTTCTAAGGAAATTAAAACTAACTAATGTTCTTCCAACATTCAAGCGCAGAAATGAAACAGATTTCTTGGAATCCCAGATTCTCATTCTCTGTGGTGTCCTGAATGCTCACATGAAGATTTCAAAGCAATATAAAACATAAAGAAATTACTGTTTTTCAAAAAAGCTGAGGAGAGGGGAGGGAGTTTGATTCCCTCTGTATGCCATGACAGTTCAACATTCTCAATAATTTCTGCATTTCTGAAGATTACGACCAGAGATTATAGGATCATAAAGTCTGATGTTCTGTGTCTCAAAAGACATTACAATTCACCGAGATACCTGCAAACTGAACCCCAGAACATTTATCCATTTAAACTCTATACTCCAACCGCTCTGAACCTTTGGAGATGTACAGATACCCAAACAACCCAGTAGTTCTATTTTAGAGAGTTTGTTCTGACTGTCAGCTCTTGTTACAGCTTTTCCTTATTTCTAATTCAATGCTGTCTGACTTCCACCTCCAACCACAGGTTGCCACTATGACTTTCACCACTCAGCTAAAGAGGCCATTAACAACCAGCTGTTCGTCTTCAGTGATGTTGCTCCTTAATCACTTTTTCAATAACAGAAAGAGAATGAGAAGAAGCTCTTCTTCAAGATATGGATTACACTTGTGGCTCTTTTCCAGACGATATCCAGTCCTACAGTGCTAATATCCTCAGTACGTCTCACCAGTGCACTCATCTATTCACCGAAAAATCCCACTGGACTGCTGTGGAACTAAAAAAGTCTGCTGAAGAGTCTATTTCTCTCTCTTGACCGTTAAGGGAGCTCTGAGTGGTTAAATGAGATGTCTAATGTCAAAAGTAGATGTCTGTGAAATGATTTCCACCCCTATGACTGTTAAAATGTGCAGAAAGGCCCCTGACTTCTGCAGCATCATGGTACAGAACAGTAAAAAATGTTATGTCTGGATCAGTTAATTTAATAAAGTTGCTTATCATGTTCCTTCATTTTTTACTGTAGGTATTTTTAATTGAGTTAAATACATCAATAAAATATGTTGATATAGATTTTTCCATGCCACTCATTTTTCTCTGAAATTCTATATATTTTAGGTTTACTTATTTCAGTTTCAGGTTACTTCAGAAATATTGTAGCAGAAGATAATTTTATCTGGAAATAGTTGAGAGATGATTAGATGTTTGCACTGGAAAATTAATAAATATATTTCCTGATGATGCAGTTACAAATATGGACAGCTAGAGGACTGAATTTTGGAATTTACTTTCCATGCCAATGTTAAGTGGAGCAACTTAAGTTTCAGAGCAATTGTATCAGGCTATTTTGCAAACACAACAAGACAACTCTACTTTGGCAATCTCTTGAGCCCATGTTAATTCTGTAATGCATTGTGAAAGGAGTGTAATGTAATTCTTTTAAATTAAAATATAGATTTGACAGCAGAGTTTTGCTTGAGGATGTGAATTTGACAGCAAATCTCCTGGCTGTGAGAGGCCTTGTTGGTAATAAGTCACCTCCTGACAACCCTTAAATCACTGGCTGAAATGACTGAATAAATTACATTGAATGCTTGGGTCCTAAAGCTGGATGCATTTTGCATTTTACTCCTTCAGTTTCCCTTCCTTCTTTTAGTTCCATTCTCTTCTGTCATCTTCCACTATTCTTGTCCTTTTCTTTGTTTCTTTGCAAAAAAAGCTGTAGTTCTAAGAAAGGAAAGGCAGCTATCTTGTCCTTTTTTTTTTTCTTTTTCCCACCATTTAAATGCCTTTTAGTCTCCAGAAAGATTTAAGACATGACTAAGAACTTTGTCTAATTATGTTCAATTTATTTTGTTTAGTTTCACCTCTGGTCACTCCCATCTCTCTTGTCT
>NW_010232727.1:17456-18649 GCF_000690775.1 Eurypyga helias | reverse complement strand
CCCCTCGTTCTAATACTTCTGGGTATACCCATGTCCCCTACCCATTTCCTTCACTGAATAAGTCTTTACTTTTATTATTACTAGCTATCTATTCTTCTTTCCTACTGTGTCTTTTAATTTACTCTCCCTTTCCAGGCTTTTTTTCCTTCTTCTTTTTGCCTCAAAGGTTGTGTTTCTGTCTCAGCTGTGCTGGCAAGACTTAAACTGTGGTCTCAGGTTCTGGGCTCTGAAAACCTCTGGGATGGGATGATTCCTGGCTGGAGGCTAGTTTAGGAAGGCTCAAAACATCATTCACTGGAACTAACCCAGATGAAGCAGTGTGAATGATGAAGTTGTGGTCAAGGGACTCTTGCCCAGGCTTTGAGAGACTGAAGGCACACACCACCACCACTGCCTCAGCATTCCCTGCTTCTCAATCCCCTCCCTGGTCCCAAAACTGCTATCATCAATTTTCTGTAGTGCAGACAGAGAATTATTTATTGCTCTATTTCCTAACTCCCATAAGATTCTCCATTATTCCTCAATCTTACCAATTTAGCATTTTGAACGGGAAACAATTACTGTCGACATATGTTGTATTATTTGTTGTAACAAAAGTTTCATGCCAACGACACCGTTATATTTTCTCACCTCTATCTTTTTGTTAAGAGAGAACAGCAGCCTAATTCACCAGGCTGGTAAACTGAACCAGTAGGAAAGGCTGCCATTGCAGCTGTTTCTCAGTACTCTTAAACCCATATCTCTTGGCTTTTAGCAAAGTTTTAAGTAGTTCTGTTCAGGATTTCTTTTCCAGATACTTATTTTACTGGAGGACACATAATTTAAATAGATTTATGGTTAAAAAAAAAAAAATTCTTGTGTCACTTTAAAGCATGCTAATTTAATACAGTTTAGCTGAAAAGTCTCGATTTAAAATAACTTCTGACACAAATTTAAAGCAACGGAAACTACAAATAAAAAGTTTAAACAATTTTCCTATTGAAATTACTTGTAAAAAAATCTAGATTATTTTCATTAAAGTGTTCAGACTTTTATTGTGGTTTGTGGCAGGAAAATCTTACAAAATCTCAAAAATGCCCACCATGGCAGATGCAGCTTCTGCTTTTTTGACGAGTTCGTTAAAGATCATATGGCAGAGAAAATTTAGGGGTTTTAACTATACATCTGCATTTGTATCTGTTTGATTCTATACC
>NW_010232727.1:10536-17439 GCF_000690775.1 Eurypyga helias | reverse complement strand
CCCTACTTGTCATCCTCATAATCATTGGCCTTATATTTATCCTGGTTTATTGCATAAAAATAATTTAATAGTTTAATAATGGAATAAACTATGCACAACAACTGCAGTTTTAAATTCCTATTTCATTAACATTTTATAATTTTATTTTCCACAGAAGATCTACCATATAACTCCCTGTTGATCTGCTAAATTATTTTACAACTTTATTTGGGATTTGGTGATTATATTAAATTTCTTCCAGAGCTCATATGCTATGTGATAGCATAGTATGAAATTCCAAGTAAGAATTGGCAACTATTAATCTAACCCACAGTCTCATAAATTTTTCATACATGTCAGAGTAAACATGGAATAAACTGTGACTCATTAAAATAGAGGGGTTCACTTCTTTGAAAAGACAGTAAGATGAGCTCCTGAATTAACTTATTTATAGTTGAAAGAAAGGACATGACAACATTCTGAACATAAAGGTACAATTGCCTAAGTGGCATTTCTCAATTATAAAGTTTCTTATGTTCTTGTAAAACTATAATACTTTACCCTCACAAAAGTTAAAAGGAAGTAAGAGATGAGAAGTAGCCACTGCTCTGTGTTTGAAGGGTATTTTAATTCATCAGATGTAACCTTTGAGAGAAAGGTAAAGACACCTTTTATGCTCATGAAGGAAAAACCTTACATGACATGTCCCAAATCTCCAACTTACCCACCTGTCCAGTTAGCTGCAGAAGCAAGTGCCCAGGAGTAACACAGATCAGGGATGGCTGCTGTGTTCTGTCTCCCAGACTGTCACATTCCCAACATTCACCTCTGCTGTTTCTTTTTCCTATTTTTTTATGTCCATTTGACAGCTGGGATAGATTAATTTTCTACTGGCTCTGCAGAGAGGGCAGTATCAGTGTATTTTTTGTGCTCCATCACATATTTAAAACATGGGGAATAGCTTATAAGTGGAAGAAGATCTGGGACCTTTTTCTACAGAATAAAAAGCTTCAAGAACTGGGCTAGCAAGGTATTTCTGGAAAGAGTATGGAGAAGGAAGAAGAGCAGGGGCTGTTCTGGGTCTCTGTCCCCCCTGCAGAGACCCACCTGTTACCTTTTAGGCCGCTGCAGTGAAGCACATCTTCTCTCGTTAAGTCAAGTGAAGAAAGTCTGTGGGTGAGTTTCCTGAAATGAGGGATTGTCATCAAGATTCCTGTGCCTCTGTCCCTGTATTCAAGAAGACGTTAAGTGTCATTATTTTCAGTCATAAGGCCATACAGAAAAGGGACAAGAGCATCTATAGTTCTGGACAAACACTATTTTATGGGTATGTTTATACATAAATATATGCTAATTTTAAAATTAGTCTTAACCAGTAAACCCTGCAACTTGCACAATCCACAATTAGAAATTATTCTATAATCCCTGCAAAATAATATCTTGCTACAATTATTTCTCATTTCCTACTGAAGAAACTGGACTAGACATACTTGCCATTTATAATCACAACATTCATGTACCTTCTTTCAAAATCAGCTACTGGAGTTTTTTTACCTATTTTACCTCCTGCTCAAATTTTGTATCACCCATGGCCTTACCCCACTGCCTGTTTCTTTAATTTAAAACTCAAATGTGCTTTAATTTTATGCTGATGTCACTAGGCAATATGGCAGTGTTTGCACACTACTAGCGGTGATATTTTTGGTTTTCTTTTCCATCCTGTAAGGGCAGTCTTGCTTTCTGTCACTTCCACTCCTTCACATGTACAAATTATGAACTTAAAGAAAAAAATGCTTATCTGCCGCTGTGGATGGCAGCAGCCCAACACCAGCAATTCTGAGTACAGCTATGAATATATCATAGAATCACAGAATTGTTTGGGTTGGAAGGGACCTTAAAGACCATCTAGTTCCAACTCCCCTGCCATGGGCAGGGACACCTTGCCCTAGACCAGGTTGCTCAAAGCCTCATCCAGCCTGGCCTTGAACACTTCCAGGGATGGGGCATCCACAGCTTCTCTGGGCAACCTGTTCCAGTGCCTCACCACACTCTCCATGAAGAACTTCTTCCTGATATCGCATCTAAACCTCCCCACTTTCAAGTGAAACCCATTACCCCTTGTCCTGTCACTGCATGCTTATATTGCTGCTGACCTCTGTTAGTGAAAGCAGGAGCACTGGGCTTTGTAGAATGAGTATTTTCTAAGCAGTGCTATGGTCTTTATATTCAGTAAGATTATCGTGATTTGCATATCTACTTTTCTTTCCTTAGAATGAAAACATAATTTTATTATAGTTGTGAAATGGACAATTAACCATTTGTACAGTACTAGAAATTATTATCTGTATTTCCTAATTTACAAAAAAAAAATTGTCATAAAGAAGCTGGCAAACTGTTAAAAGGGAGACACTTTGCCTGAAAAGCAGATGTTAGTACAGATTCCTCAAGCTTTCCTGCAATCTTATTTTATATACACTTTAAAAGATCAAAAGTAATGAGTAGAAATAGAAGTAGAGATATGAAGCAGAGGAGATACATATTTTATATATATATACAAGTATACATAAGAGTTCAGTATTGATTATATTTAACATATATTCCATATCCCTGCCATAAGAGATAGCATGGTTGATTTTGGAGGAAGAAATAGCTTCTCCAAATGCAGCTTATACTGTAACAGAAGCGTAAAACTGTATGTATTGCATAAAACAATCATCAACAACGGATTATTTACACAAACACAAAATTTGTCCTTCATCACTCAAGTTCACCATTTCTGATTACAGCATTTCTTTTCTGTTTTTCCAAGTACCTGCTGAAGTCTGAAGGTCAGAGAATGCTTGGCTAATGTACAGTTACCTCAATATACTTTCTTCTGACCTTTAGGTAACTGATGAGTATTTCAAGTAGCCACACAGTTTTTAAGCCATTCCCATGGCATTTATTCAGGAAATAATTACTCCTGATGTTCAGCATTTTTGTATTTCAGATTGCCAGCGTTTCAGCTACCCTCGTTGCTCCAGTTCACTGATCAGATAAACGGAGTTGGATGAGGTCTGCTCATGACTGGTTCAGCTTATGAATTCTCCTGATCATACGTTTTAACCTTATTTCAGCAGTGTCCTCAATTTCCCAGCCTCTGTTCTTTAACTTTAGGCTGACTGATCTTCCTCAGTGACAAATGTCTCCATTAGAACAGATTCATTTTATTTTCTCGCTCTTACTCCACATGTTTAAAAAGGTCTTAGAGATTTAGGAACTAATAGAGCTAGGCAAATACAGCAAGAAATGTCAGTGAATTATTGGTTCAAAATTTTTTAATGAACTCTCTTCATCTGTGTCCAGCAATAGTCCAATGCATGGGTTTCACAGCTGGCAGAGCTAGAGAATCAGCAATTTTTAAACGAATGTTGGGAGTCTAATGTCAAGAGTCACTTTCCATAAAATACTTACACCAGAAATCAGATTTTAAATGCTCTAAGGATTTCATAGGGAATTGGAGCACTCCTGTTAGTGTGAAGAAGTTAAGGAAGGATTGCAGCTGTATTTTAGTCAGGTGCAAGTCACCATTCTCAATATAAGAATAACTGCCTAGGTGAAGCTAATGGCCTGTTCTCGCCTTACAAATGCAGCTATCACTGTCACTGCCTGTGACAGAGTGTATTTCTTTTCCTGATGGTCCCCTCTGAACAGCAGTTTCAGCTGGATCAGAAGACACCAGTGCTGACTGGTGCTGTGCCCTCTGCATGCCCAATGGCACAGTGACCAGCCTGGTGGTACAGTTCTCCAAAGCTGCTTGCAAAAGGTGTGTTGTGGACTGACTGGGGATTGAGACTTGTGAAAACGAATTATAATGGTGAAGTGGACCCTCCTGCCCCTTCAGAGATGGCTGAGGCATGCTGACTCTGCATGGTAGCCGCCTACACAAACACACCTACTTCTCATTTCCATTTCCACGTAAGGCACAGCCAGCAGTGCTGCAAAATGCACTTTTTTTCAGAGCAGACATTTTACTTGTTTTAAAACCTGCAGGTTACTCAAAAGCTGTGTGGAAGCTTGAGAGGTCTGTCAGTTTACTGCAAACAAGATTTATTTGTCTCCAAACCAGAAGCAGCAATGCTTCAGTAAGCACAGTAGTCATCTGATCTGCAAGGGCATCTTGTTTCAAGATTCTTAAGTAGTTCATTATCTATGAATGAGCTATGGGCTATTTTCCAATTAATCTATCCATTTTATTCAGGCCTGAATACTAACAATAATAGATCAAAAGAAGATATATTCCTCTTGCTGCAAGTGCCTCTGTATTGCACTGGTAATTTCCTCTGCTCTGGAGCGGTTTATTTCTTTCCTCTTTTTTCACTTCTGGCCTGCCCCGAAACATCAGTCCGATTAGTGTGTCTGAGGACTTGAGTTCCCTCAAAACCTATTTGCAGCACAACACTGAAAAAGGGTTTTTCTTCTCCAAACCAGAAACATTCTCTGTGGGTATAGAGAGATTAAAGGAAATCTGAGGAGTAGGGAAGGATGGGGAGAATCTCAAATTCCAAGAGAAATAAAATAAAGCACCTCTTTATTGACAACCTTGATCAATATCAGAAGGGAAAAGAAACCAGCATCGGTTGCTTTTGCCAATAGTTTTTCTGGAATAGTCCAGTAGCTCTTTTCTTCCCAACAACGTACCGTATCAGATGTAAAATCAAAATTCAAGAAAAGATTCACTTCAGTTGCCAAAACCTGTCAGTGTCCAAATGAAATATAAGCAACATCATAATTAATTTCAAGTAAAAAAAAAAATATGTCTCCAGGCCACAAAGTAACATACTTATCTGCTTAAAAAATTACCAAATTGAAACAAAAGAAATTCTGCACTCGTTTACTAATGCCTAGCATAAAAATGGTAAAAATGTCACCATCATTTATTCTATTTATGACTAGACATCTGGTGTTTCATCATGTTTTAAACACGTTTCCTCTAGTCAGTCTCTCTCAATCGTTTACAGGAATAAGTCACTGTGCTTTGACATAAATACTTTCCTGGGGCTACACCTGTAAAAAAAGTTCTTGACTTATTCTGACAGTAAGGAGTGACAAACAAAAGAAGTGAAATAAATTATAACAGAACACTATTTTTACCAAACTGAGGAAATTTCCTCAGAACACTCATTATTGTTTCATTTTTTTGCCCAGTGAACTGTTGGGCAGTGAATCTGCCCTGTGCTAGAAACACAGGAGGTTTTAGATACTCTTACAAAGCACAGGAAAATAGTTTTCATACTGAAAATTAAATATTCTAACTTTGGATGCTTTTGCTATGTCTGGGTGAAAGGCTGAAACATTAGAATATGCAATTAAATATAACATCCTGCAGTTGCTACATGCTGTCTAAACGGACTAGGGGAGCTTTTCCTTTACACTTTTCTCCTCATCATTATTCATATAGGCAAAGAGGTTTTGTTCAGAAAGATCTTGGGAGGAATATCATTGTAAGACCACAGGCATTCATGTGAACATGTATATTTGCTGGTTTGGGCCATTTATAATTTATTTCCCATTTCAGCCAGATGCACAAAAAAAGATCTGAGTCTCACACAGCACCCTGTGTAAGTGCCAAAGTCTGAGATGTCAATATTTAAGACCACAGATGCAGAGAGCCACTGCCAAATCTCTGCATTCCCAGAACTGCCACAGTGGGCCGATTTCTCAGTTTATCAGCAGAGCTGTCATATATATGTATGTGAAAAGGACTATAAAAAACACATTTTATTTTTCTTGAAAAAAAATTGTTTCTTTTTTGATTTGACAAATAAATGGGATTCAAACCAAGAGTAAGGCATCTATATGTCTATATATAGGAATCCAAATATGCTCATCGGAGCTCCTACTAAAGTCTGTGGACACCAACTCAGTGCCATCAACCATGTATTGAGATTGTAAAGTCATTTCACTGACTAGCTGCTATGGTAAGATTTAGAAGCCTAAGTATATGGGTCCAGTGTATTTTTAGATGTTGTGAATTATCTTTCCTGTCTTCAGTTGCTGCCACAATAGGGTGGAGGTCTGCTGTGCCTGTCCTACCTACTTGCCTCAGGCAGATCCCCCAGGCATCTCAAGCACCACAAGCAGCCAGTGTTCAGGCAACAGAGACCCACCCTGAGCAACTGCTCTGTGGTGAGATGAACTGCCTGCCACACATGAGTGACTGCATTGACTATGGCAGGACCTCAAACTCCCGGCAAATGCCTACTTGTAGAAACCTTACCTTGGGTATCTTCTTTTTGAACTTAATCCCACCCACAAGCTTCCATTGGTTCTGAAACAAAGTATGTGATTCCAAGAAAGTCTAGGAAAAGGGAAAGTCTGTATTCCCACCAATGTCAGGAAATAAAAAGGCTGTCTTTTTTACACTCTTTTTTGGTCTTAGAGCATTACAGATTTGTTTTCTTCTGCTGCTTTTGAGTCCTTGCCAGGACTGGGGCAGGAATATTTCAGAAGAGGATTGCAAGGCATGGTTTTGTCATGCAAAGCTGCCGTCCAAAGTAACCTCATTCCTAAATAAGCATTATCCTGGTGGTTGGTACATGTACATGGCAGCTGAGATACTCTCACTGAACTCCACTCTGCGATTTCAATCAGGAAAGGTCCTGCCCTCTCAGATAAACCCTTTAATGGAGTGAAATTGGATGGGGAACATCTTGCGTTTCCAGAGACTTCTGTCTCTGAGGCATGTCAAGGATTGCTGGAGTTACAGGGTTCCTCTGCTAATAGCCTTGCGTCTCGGCAGGAGATAAAGAGCCGAAATATGCACAACTTGGGCACAGAATGATTTTAAAATCCTGGGGGAAGGCCAGGCTGGGCAAGCCCACACCTCAGTGTGTCAGCCTGGCTGCATGCCTTGCCAGAAGTCAATTCTGCCCTGGTGTAGAT
>NW_010232727.1:0-10474 GCF_000690775.1 Eurypyga helias | reverse complement strand
CCCCCTCCTCAAGCACAGTGACAGCTCCTGGGACCAGCCTGCCAGTCACCGAGTTACCCAGTCATGCAGCCAAGCCCTGCTTTCTCAAGCTGGTGAACACCTCCAGGCACTATGAATGTAAATAAATAAATATATATATATTTACATATAATACGTGTCCTTCCTACACACCCGGTAACCCCACACCTGTGTGCCCAGACTTCACATCACAAGAAGTGATGAGACGATGTGTAGAACTAGATGGTTTAGAGCCATGAGGGTCCCAGATTTCAGGTTAGCTTGGCTTTGGTGGGACCCAGGAGTTACTGATGGGTGATGTGGCCACACCTCCAGTTGCAGCCCTTTGCTCACACGTGCTCTACTCTGCTAAGCTGGTGCTGTTGTGTGAGATAAATTTGATAGTTCCAGAAGAAAAGCAGATTTGCCTCCAAAATCATCATCTGTTCCTAATTTCCTTGCCAATTAGACAACAGCTCAAAGGCTCAGAAGGGAACAATAGACTCTCTCAGAGGCGATAACTTTACAACATGCTGCACCACTTCCTTTACTATCATGGTGTGTATTTTATCTTGCCATGAGCTGGAAGCCTTAATTACAATCTTGTGTCTTCCATTGTTTGAGGAAAATGACTAAGTGACTTATAAAGACAATTAGATTTGGATCTGTTCTAACCAATATCTTCCCAAGTGTGATATCCTATTAGACACACCAGGCCTCTTTCAGGGGGGATAAGGGGAGATGGGGATGGGAGAATTACCTATGTAATACTATTTCAGGGACTGAAAAGGTGGGTATTAATTGCCATTGTTCAATCTTCTTTGGTTGTCACCAGCTACCCTGTCTCCTCCTCCTGCACTTAAATCCAGTTAAAGTTAGAGCTGCAAGAATCACAGAAAGTAAACAAGAAGAGTAACCCAAGACACTGTTTTGTGAAAATAAATTTATCAGCTGCTTTGCAGGAGCTGGACAAGATCAAATTCCATGGTGGTTTGCACTGACCAGGAAGTTCTTGTACTTGGGGAGAGAGGAGGGTGCCTGGCCATTCACTCGCTTTGAGCTTGTTTTATTGGCTTTAAAGCCTCTAAAGGGCTCTTCTGTCCATCAAGCAGGCTTGACAAATGCTGTTGTGATAGATTTATCTGCTGGAATCTGAATTAACTCTCTCCACCCCTGTCCAAAACTAACATACATTTAATGAATTATAAGAAGAAATAAAAATCAATCTTCCTTGCCAGCTACTGATGTACTAAATGATTGTTTTCCTTTTTCAAATTATTTATAATTATTCTTCCTTATTTATTTTATCTATTAATGTAAAAATGGCACCACTGGTTATCCTAGCCTTATTAAATAGTAAGAAGAGGGGAAATACACTGGCAGCCTACTTCTTTTCAAGAACCATCTCCAAGATGGAAGGTCATATAATTTTTCTAAAGTTAGAAAAAAAATTCCATATCAGATTGTAAGTTACTTTAGTTACCATGTGTTAGCTAACATGGTACTGCACACAGCATAAGGCCAAAGTATTTCTGATACATGCCTCTAGAAATATAATTTTTAAAAATACCCTATAGCCAGTGAATTTGATATATCATAAAACAATACTTTAGGTGCTCTTCTGAATCTCACCAGACACCAGTTTGAATGTTACACTGTCTTTGCCAATTATGTCTATATTCTTAGGGTTTTGTGCTGGTTTTAGTTGGGATAGAGTTAATTTTCTTCACAGTATCGAGTATGAGGCTGCGTTTTGGATTTGTGCTGAGAACATTGATAACACACTAGTGTTTCTAGTTGTTGCTAGGCAATGTTTATATCAAGACACGAAATTTTTCAGTTTCTGATTCTGCACCAGTTCTCCCAACTGCTTCTCTACAAGAAGCTGGGAGGGGACGTAGCCTGGACAACTGACCCAAACTGACCAGAGGGATAGTTCATGCCATCAAATGTCATGCTCAGAATATAAACTGGGAGGAGCGGGCCACATTTTCATTATGTTGTAGTAGCAGTATTTTCATTACATATTAGTAGTAGTACTAGTAGTATCATTATTTTATTTCATTTATTTTCAATTATTAAGTTGTTCTCTCAACCCAGGAGCTCTCTTGTCCTTTCCTTTGACTCCCTTCCCCATGCCACTGAGGGAGGGGGATGGTGAGCAAGCTGCAGTATGATACTTGGTTGCTGGCTGAGGTTAAACTACAACAGGTCCTCATCATCAATTTCCCACACTCAAATAATTTAAGAATAATGTATTTTATTCCCTTTACTTATATCAGTAAACCTTGGAGATATGTAAATGTTTTCTAACTTTGAGAGGTATGTTTGCAAATAAAAAAATGATAGAAAACTTAGATAGTTCTAAATATAACATTAACGTAACATATCTTAGCATATCATAACACAGCACAGTGTCTGGAAATTTGTGATCTACATAAACTTACTTTATGAAGCTTAATGTGCTAATGAAAATGTTTAATACAGCCAATTTTCATTTCTAGTTGAGTAACCAAAAATGCACTTTAATCTTAGGAAAATAACCATTCTCTTTATACTACTTTGATCACATACTTTTATAAATTCCTTTTATAGATGCAGGTGAACAAATTTGGAATGAGAACCCTTGGGGATTTTAAAATAACCTTATGAAAGACCTTTCCTTGTAATAAGAAATGTTTAAATTTCTAGGATGGATCTCTTGCTCTGCCAAATGTTCCAGCAATTTACAAAGACATTTCAAGCATGCAAAGAAGGTTAAGTGTTTTCCTAAATATAGGTTTTGAGTAATTCTATGGAACAATGAGTTTGGGTTACCTTCCTGTCTGGAACTACTTGAAGGCAAGTCACCTGCCTAGTTATGCCTTGCAGCACTTTAAGCTATTGTGTTGGGTTGAACTTCGCTGGACACTGGGTGCCCACCAAGCTGCTCCATCCCTCCTCCTTCTCAGAAGGACAGGGGGAGAAAATAAGTTGAAAAACTCTTTGGTCTGCATAAAGCCACTTTAATCAAAGAAGGGCACAGGCAGTGAACAGAAGCAAAGGAAAACAAAAAGATTTGCTCTCTACTTGCTATGAGCAAGAGATGTCCAGACACTTGCTGGGAAGTAAGCCCTCAGTATGTGTAGCAGTTGCATCAGAAGACAAACTCCATAATCATGAACATCGCCCTCTTCCTTCTTTCTTTTATCTTTTATTGCTGAGCGTGAAATCAGATGGTATGGGATAGCCCTTTGGCCAGTTTGGGTCAGCTGTTCTAGCTGTGTCCTCTCCCAGCTTCATGCCCACCCCCAGACCACTGGCCTTTGGTGGGGGATTGGAGGGATAGCCTTGATGCTGTGGGAGCACTTTTCAGCAGTGGCCAAAACACTGGTGCCTTATCAACACCCTTTCAGTTACCAATACGAAGCACAGCACTATGAGGGTTGCTATGGGGAAACTTATCTCCACCCCAGCCAGACCCAATACACATATTCAAAATATTCCCAGAAATTCTCTCTTCAAAAATGACTAGAATTTCATCTATGGCTAAAGCATGTGACTACTGAAAAGCTATTTCCCTAGTCCCTCAAATATAGCAAGTGGCTACTCCAAATAAAGAACTTAATATTTCCTTAAGTCTGCTGCTGTTGTTGTTACTGTTATTTTAGTCCAGTATTTATAAAAAAAATGCCTTATTTATACTTTAGTCTTTTTCTCTCAACTTTACAGACACTGAGAGCAGACTGCAGCCTTGGTATATCTAGAAGAGTTTGTAGATGACCATTGCTAACTATACCTTTTTGCTCCAGTCCCTGCCCTTGGAAATTCCCCAAACAAACAACTAATCCTAGGCAGAAACAATGTTGTCCTTTCTCTGAGAATTGACTTGGCTCAAGTATTACAAAGGCTATCAAATAAAATAAAAAATGCTGCAAGAACACACAGCACCAGCATCATTAAACAACACGTAAAGAATGCAAAGTAAAATGCTATGAAGCTGTGTCTAAACACAGACATGGGGCAAATCTTCCTTCCACATTGGTCAATGCTAGTCAAGAATAAGACTTGTCTCAAAAACAGTAAACTTTTCACACAGAGAAAAGAAAATAATCCATGAAGCAACTCTAGAAGGTTACCTGGGGTCTTTGCTTATTTACTGAACTGTGGGCTGGTATAAATTTATCTCTTTCCTTCTGAAAAAGGACATTTCAGGGCTGGCAGAGATATGGCCAGGCCTTTGTAGTTTAAGGGACTTTAATCCCTCAGAGAATAGAATAGTTGTAACTAAACTTCTTGTCTTCAGTGATTTTTAGCAGATCTGAGACCTATATCTTCCTTTGCTGCCACTTCCATGTTTGTTTCCAGAAACACGAGTTGTCCATTATCTGTGACCTATCTGGTGTTTCTGTTCAATAAAAGCAGCAAAGCGTACTTTTTGGAGCCTGCTTGCTTTTCGTAGACTTGAACGAGGTGCTGGCACCTGAACTGTCTAAACACAATGAATAGATGGACATTCTGTATGTAGGTAGTTACTAGCCGAGCCCATTAACTCCACAAAACTAGTTCCTTGCCAGTTTGTCAGCCTCAAAAAAGATATGTATATCATGAAAATGAAGGATCCTGGATCTAGACTTGGCCCCTCCTCAGCTCAGAAATGTCAAATGTTCCATTTTCTGAGCAATTGTGGGCATTCAACATATCGAGGGACTAAAGAAATGTAGGTTATGAGAAGCTACTTAGGCATCTCTGACAAGCTCTGCTCCTGACATTATGTGTCAGCAGCAGCTGAAGAGGAGGACAAAGAGCATTGCAGTGTTAACGTGAATTTGCTCTAAGCAGTCTAAAAAAATGCAAAGGACTTCAATTCCCGAGTTTCTTCTGTAAAACTTTCCTTCTTTGTATAAAACTAGCTGACAGAAAACATCAGGTGATATTATAAATAGTGCTGTCCAATAGTTCATCATTTCTGCAGGCTGAAGCATACCAGCATGGTATTAGGACTATATGAAAATAGGCTGAGTGCAGTTTTTCCCTTGCTGTTTATAGAAAAGGTAATTGGCCTTAAAAAAAACCAAAACAAAACAAAGAAAAAAATTAGATAACAGACAGAAACACATTCCTAGATACACACCTTGTCATTTTTCTTTCCAATGACATGTTAGGGCACAGCACAGGCCAGCTGGCAGTTGCTCAGTTTAAAAGCATCTACCCTGGGAAGGGGTGTCTGCCCTGGCTGGGGCATCCATGCAGCACCACCTGGGAGTCTGGGTCCAAGGTCACCAAAGGAAGAGGCTACCCTTGGCCACATCGCCTCCTAGCTGGCACACAAACCTCCAGGATGGGGGGTGCCCTTGGGGCCTTGACGCTGCTCATCACCTTCACCATCCAGCAATGTCAGGAAGAGACTGCACAAACACGGATGGAAGGAGGTCTTTGCTACACCCAAAGCACTTAAGCCAAGACTGAACTTCTGCCTGTCACCCTCTTCCTAACTGATCACTGCTGTATTTCAGAGCTACTCATCTGTTAAGCTAAACATTGTATTCCATCCAGGCTTTGTCTTGACAACCATCAGCACAGTGAGCAGTCTCTGTATTTCAGGTGAGGAGAGGTTTGTGATCATTTTAATTGCTGGCTTAGATTATGCTCCTGACAGGAACCTCACTCAAGCCCAGGCTGCTAATTTTCTGGGAGGACAGGCAGTGCAGTAGAAATACCTGAACAGAGGTTTTATCGTACAAGTCATGAATGCAGCCATCATTCTGGTAACCCTGGGAACATGACAGTATGAAGCAACCCTCAGGATCAAGGTGAAGTGCGTCAAACACGTTAAGGATGGTGGGCAGCATTTTCACAAGTGCTGGTGGAAGGGTCTTGATGGGTGAGCAGTATGGAAAGAAGCCATAGCAGGACTCCAAACTGGAGCAGCTCCTTCATACCAGCTTCTCACATGCAAATTTTACTTCATGCTCAGAATGCTGTGAAATGGTCCATCTTAACCCACTTCCAAACAGTTTTTAAAAAGTCAGGATTCAGAACACTAGGTTCTTCAGCACTGAGATGGTAAAGCATAAGGAAGTTTTGTCAACATGTGGCTGAGGACAATATTGTGCTCAGAGCACAGCAAGTGTTCAGCAAAACACTGAGTTTTGACAAAATCAAAGCAACTTCAATCAGAGGAACTGATCAGTCAGTCTGATTCAATTGCAAATGTCCTGGCAAATAGCAGGATGCTAAATGCAGAGAGCTATGAGCCATTCTGTTCTTCGTGAATGCTCCATTTACTGCAATAAAGAAATGAGGGTCAATAGAGGACTGCAGGCATTTGTTTATTTATTTACTTGCTTACTTTTTTATAAAGTCAATTCATTCAGGACCATTACATTACTTGTCCAACCAACCCTAGAATCATATAAACTTCTTAGAATGTCTTCTCCTTTTAATAAGTTTTATATCTTGTTTAACATAAACCTGTAAAACCCTCACAAGGGAATTTCTTCTTGTAAGTTCAGCTATTACCCACTGTAACAAAGTTCTAGTCTTTCCTAAGGTGCTACAATAGTACAAATAACTAATAACGACAAGCCAAATTTCTTGCTTCTGTAACTCCATTGGTTTAAAACTATTCAGCTGCAGATAGTCTGGGATAATAATTCCCTTCAAGTGGTAGCAGATAAAATCACTAGACAAAAAGCTGCCACAATAGTAGCAGATTCACTCTCACAGTATATAGGACTAAAACTATTCTTATTTATATCAGCACAGAGTGCTGATCCACCTTGAATCATTATTTGGCTATCTGCTGTTTGGAAACGAGCCATAGGTTTTTGATACCGAGGTAGTTTTTGAGATAACCCAAACAGAAAATGCTCAGTCGAAATCCTTCATGAAAAATAAACAGAGGATATACCCAAGAAACGTCCCTGATCCTCACCTTGAGCATGTTTATGTGGGGTTGGGGTTTCTTTATTCAGGCTTTAGAAACTGGTGTAGTAAACAGCAAGAATGAAAAGGTAGTACGTGTTTTAGACCTGATGAAATTCAGTCTTTGGATACAGTCTATCCACTTCTATTAAAATCAGTGGAATTTATCCAAAAGGATATTGCGTGACCAGCCTCCCCACATGGCATTTCATCTTTTCACTTAAGTTGAATTTGGCATATGATTCTACCAGTGTTGCCTTTGGCTTCTGCTTACTTCCCTGTATGTCCAGATACTCAAAGAGGGTTGTCCTTACTAACAATCTGCACAACACTCCAGGCTTAGGAGCATTTACTGCATGTGCTTTGCTCTGCAGGTGGTGACTCAGTGTAAAGGTACAGGCTACTCCTGGAGAAGCTGTCAGAAATGCTTTTGCTAACACAGATACCTATAAGCTGAAAGTTTAAGTCACATTGCTTCTTTTGACCCAAAATCATTACAGTCGGGCATTTTTTCTGGCAAATTTGAAGGGATGTTGTACACAGCTATGGAAAGCTACATTTATTCACATTTTTGTACCAATATTAGGAGTATTTTAACAAATATTTTTTATGGGAAACCTCAGTCGTGCAAAAGTCTTTTTGCGGGGTTAATTTCACCCTGCCACAATCCACTGACTAAAGTGTGTTTATGCCAAAGATGATTATGTACGGGTTTTTTATTTTAAATTAAATACAGATGATAATTACAATGAATCACTACAAAATGGCTGTATAATTTGAAAATGTAATTAAGTGAAAAGTGTATTAGCTTTCAAAAAACATTTAGACGGCTCTAAGTGTGCTGCTGTGGCATAGATTATTGCATTTGTGTGACCGCGACTGATACTAAGGACCATGTTTTAATAACATTCTAATGATTCATCATTGAGGACATTCTGATGACTCGATATTCTGGCAGATGAAGTGGATTTACAGAAAGATGGCATTTGGGGGAAAAGCCTTCTATAAATCTGAATAAAACTGCAGAAAGCTTCAGAAAGATAGATGACTCTCATCATTTTTATATGTGTTTTGCTATGTAATTGCTTTTTCACTGGCATCGCAAGTTTAAATCCGCAAAAATAGGATTCTGTTTCGCATGGGGAATCGAAGCTTAGGGAGTGAAATGCTCTGTACCCAAACATACAGAGTGCATTATTCTTATTGGCTCCTGACTGGGGATTTCAAAAAGGCATGCCCATGTCCTTTCTCAAAGCCACATCTCCCTGGTACTCCTCTGCCCCAGGGAGAGGGATGAGGAGTTCCTTGGAAGTGAAGGAGCCATAAGGAGAGAAGAAGTGTGTCTCCAGGCAGGAGGAGAGGGAGCAGAGTTCTCTAGGAATGAGACTAACCCAGCGGCAGTGGGACAACGATTTCATGTGGCTCGAATTCCGTGTGGCAGTGGTAAAGGATTGTGTATCTGGGATGGCCAGTCTCCCACTTGCATTTGTGTGGGTTTAACTGGCCAAGAACATGCAACCACACGCCAGTTGGGAAGTGGAGAACCCAGTTTTGGGAGAAGCTTGCATCCCAAGAATATGAGCAGGGGAAAAAAGCCATCATTTCTCATCACCCTCAGCTTTAGAGATATGTGCAGGAATTAAATGCACTGCTTAGACTCGTTACCCAAAGTTCCTCTCAGACTAAATGAAGAAAATACCAAAATAATGGTGGACATCTGTAGTGCTAGAGAAAAATTTCATCTAAATTTCTGTGTTAAAATAATCAGGAAAAGCATGGTACCACAGAGGAGCTATCCAGAAGGTATTTATGTAGCTTCATAGAGCAATAAACTGTAAGGAATGGACTACATTAAATACAGTTAATATTGCTACTCCTTGTTCTGCTCATACATTCAATACTTCAAACTGGTGCATTATATACATGCTGGGAAATGCATGCCCCAGAGCTCCCTACATCACTTCCCCATGGGTATGTCTGTGCCTTGCCCTTATAAAGGTACTGATAGTATCCCCTCACCCAGGGTTGGCTGCCAGGGCTCAGGGCCAGGTCCCCAGCATCCTTGGGGAGGGATGGGGGGGCTCTCAGGCAGTTCCCAGCATGGGCCAGTTCTTCTGTTCCAAGCCCAAGGATGGGACCACCACAGCAGGACCTAACTGTTGGCCACAGGGTCTAGGATGATCCCATTGCTGTCTTTGTCCAACCAAACTGTCACCCTTGGACACTGCAGGGCAGACAGCCCCCTGACAACTGTATTACAATAGCCTGTGAAGTTCACTTTGTTATGTTATTTCTCCATTACTATACTACAGATTAAAAAAAAAAAAAAATGCTGACATTGTTAGTAACAAACTGCAATAACTTCCCTTGAAATGGATAGTAAATCTTCCTATCTTTTAACTCATATAGAAGGCATAACATTAAAAAAAATTGATACTGCTACTGCGTGCTCTACTCATACATTCAATAAGGCAAACCTGTGCCTTATTTGAGGTCATGTATAAATTTAATATACATACTATTACAACAAGGTCACTTTGGAATAATCTCTTTGAATGATTCCAGGGAGATGGCATGTGGGGGGAGGAAAAGCAATCTTGTATGGAAAACACACAATATCAGCCTACACAGAAATATCACAACAGTCTGTTTTCAAGTCAGAGTGTATAAACCACAACTATTATAATTTTGCTTATACAGCACAGCCAAGCCTAGTTGCAGCTTTGGACGTTCTTTTCCATAATAAAATAAATTCTTCTGGATTCTTTTCAGCACCAGCCTTCTTGCCATGTTTGTCACTCTAGTACTGGAGTACTTAGCACACACAAAAACACCGCTCATGTTTTGTCTTCAGATGAATTCTCTACATCAGCTGCTCCACTTTGTGCTATCAAAATAATAAGCTATCAATCAGGATGAGAATGTCATAAAACCAAGAAAGAACAAAAGTAATATTCTCTAGAATATTTCTCCTCAGCACAATATTGAAACCAAACACTGTGAAACAACTGACAGCACTGGATGAGAAATTTCCATTACAATGTGTGTGTGGGCAAAAGAGATCCAAGCAGGAGTCACAAGATCATTTGCCCTGGGCAGATTGAAGTGTCACTACCTAGCTGGTGCTGGTCATCAACATCTGGGCATCTGTACCAGTGACCAGATTAGGTTGATACTTAAATATTAGTATATTTGTATTCCATCCTTTGCATTTTATAAATCTGAAATGGCTGTGAAAATTTAGTAGATGCCAAGGCACCACCATGCTCCTGTCTTCTGACTGGTAAGCAAAGGCCATTGGATGCTGGTTCAAATCCAGCAGCTGTGGAGCATCTCTGCAGGTAACTACTTTGTTTCAAACACATGTAAAGGCTAAAGGAATCTATTGCAACCTCTCAAAAATTGCTCCAGTAGATATTTCATCTGACTATGGAAAAAGACCTGCTCATCATCCTGACTTTTAGTTTTGTCAATTGTCAGTTAGTGGATGTTAGTGTTCCACTGTCTTGCTGGTTTGAAGAGCTCCCTGTTACAATAGCTGTTCCCCACATTGTGCTGGATTCAGCCAAGA
>NW_010232726.1:0-214 GCF_000690775.1 Eurypyga helias | reverse complement strand
CCAAAAGCTGTCATATTCCCGTAGGATGTGGGATAATTAAGGAGGACTCTCAGTTGCTCTGGTGTGGAGGAAGAGGATGTGCCCCATTGCTGGGCTTGCCTGCTGTAGTGGGGGTGTCATCTGCTTCTTCTGCGGGACAACTGCAGGGTGGGAAGATGGCTTTTCCCATGAGGGTGCCAAGGGATCTCATTTGTGGCAGGGGTACTGCTGCCCG